>NW_027111172.1:408511-409452 GCF_000696795.3 Halyomorpha halys | reverse complement strand
TAACGCTTATTTAAAAAATATATTTAAATAAGCGTTATATAATGTATAATATGTAATATTTATGTTTTATCAATTTACCATGACGATTGTCATCACTCGTGAATGCCACTGAATCTATGTATGTAATTAGCAGTTACATAAATATTTTGTCGTTTTTTTAAAAACTGTTATTGTGCATCCCCACATTTTTTTAAATATTGAGATAACGTGAAATAATTCAATAAAATCTAAAAAATAAAATTTAAAAAAAAAACTTTTTTTGAACATGTAAAAAATATTCTTGGAAGTGTGTAAAATAAAATAAAAATAATTAAATAAATGAATATACTTAAAAAAAAACTTAAAAGAGTTTGATAGTAAAAAAAAAGGAGTATACAAATTCTCAAAGGCGGCTAAACCTAGAACGATCGTAGCTGGCGATAGCTAGGTCAGTACTAAACACGGTTAGGGATTATCAAAAGGTGAAATGGAGGTGCTAGAACTCTTTCCACCGCTTCAAACGTAAGCAAGAAAAGTGACTTCCTTGACGACACATTATCGTCATACGTGCTTCCAAGTCACCAGGTTTGACTGCAATGTGTCGTTATCCGAGTCCGTTATCGCAGAGTGTTAAGGCTAAGTGTAAATATTTTGATTTTTTTTAGTTTTAGTTTTAGTAGAGAATACAGTATGTATGACGTTTGCTTAGACTATTTGAACATTATTAATATTTTGAAAAATCTTTTTTTTAAACTTTGACTTTCTTTTTCTTTTAAAATTATCCTGACGCCCAGAAATATTCATGTAATAAGATTAGATTCAACACAAGACATTAATTTTGATTTTTAATCAATCACTTGTACAAAGGGATATATACATAATGATTATTATAAATTTATGTATTTTTATTTTCAAACTTCTTTATTTTTATATATGGTTACAGAATACAAATATATAATAAA
>NW_027111172.1:391343-408461 GCF_000696795.3 Halyomorpha halys | reverse complement strand
CTCTTCTGGTCAGCGGATCTTTTCATCTATCCTTCTGTTGTACCACTTTGTTCCCTATAAAAATGAAGTTATCTTGTTATTTTAAAATCATTATTTATTAATACATAAATTTTTATAAATTAATGTATTAATAAATAATGATTTTAATATAACAATATAACTTCATTTTTATAGGGAACAAAGTGGTACAACAGAAGGATAGATGAAAAGATCCGCTGACCAGAAGAGCCAATGATATCCTCCAGAGGCCAGGACTTACTGGAAGGCTTCTGGAGATTGATGGAGGCCTCCGGCCTTGATAAAAGAAGCATTACTCCTCCACGCTCATGATCGCTTCATTTATATTGTGTTATCCACTCTAGGATATTGATTAGGGCCCCGACTGATGTCCGGCTGATGGACACGCCTGAACATTAGTGACAGGTTTAGTTTGAATGGGATTCAGCCTCTCGAAAGGGGTTAAAGCAACATATTTTTATATGGCGATTAATCTCTAAAGTTTCTGACAATAATAATTATAACTATAATTAAATTAAAAAAATAACAACTCGGGTTGATTTTAGTATTCATATTCAAAGCGAAAAAACATGAGGTGAAATTTAAATTATTTAAAAAATTTAAATCTTGCCTTTAACCATCCTCAGCTACAGGTTTCCTAATTATGTTTCCTTCCTTTATAGTATGTGTTTAGATGCCAGGGAGTGGTAAACCGTCTCTGGTTTATGAGTGTCTTTGGACTGTTCATGAGAGATCTACTGCATTTTGTCTTGTACATGTGATATTTGTAATCGTCTACCCTGATGATACAAGAAACAGCAACATGATGAATGCTAAGTAGTATATCAGTAGCTTGGAGATTCAAGGTTCTTTTATTTAAATCTTCCAATAACAGTTATTTTGTGTCATTGATGGAGTTTTTATTCTTTTATACTAGTTAAAGATTGACTTATGTTTTTTTTTTTGCATACTTAGCTCAGAATTCAAGAACAAAAACAAATAATACAACTTTATTATATAATAACAACTCAGGAAAGTTTTTTTATACTATTAGTGTCAAATAAGAAAGTACTGAGCATCCGGCTAAACAACAATAGTTTCTTCAAAGGATCCCCCGTATTGGATTCAGAACACGCACATCCCACGTCTAATCAAAGATAGAATATTACTGTATGGGTTGTACGTTTGTTGACTCTACTATGGCGTAGTTTGCATTATTCCGAATGCAAACTACTATTCATAGAACAATGTGCGAGTTATGAGCTAGTGCAGGATTCCCTAAACTAGTGGAGAAATATTTATAAACTTTATTGTACCTCAGAAGGGCTTTCAACTCCAGAGGAAATTAATGGTTTAGGAAATATAATCGTATGTAGCCGTGATTCAAATCTGGGCTCATAAGTTAGGGCACAGTTCCTTGTCTACCCTCCCCATCACCGATATTGCTAATTACTATATTCTTACTTTTTTGGATCATTTACGTCTATTTCGTCTCCATCTTTGTCTATTTTGGGCAATTGATTTCCTATTTTCTGCAAAAAGGGCTAAGTTATTTTTATTAATTTTTTTACAATTAGAATTAGATCTCCCACGTAGCCCTTAACTTGAAGCTGTGAATGTAATATATAGCACAATTATTCAGAATGTTGGTGGATCTTTGTCAAATGGAGGAGAAAGAATGTCTTACATGATAAAAAACAACAAATAAAATCAAGTCATTTTGGTAATAAAGCGTAAGAATTTTTCTAAAGAATTGTCCTTAAGATGTATTCGTAACATCACAAGCGTCTGTAAGAATGTTTTAATAATACCTTGTGCCGTATGACCTTCGGGCTTATTACTTTCTCGGGATATAAATATTAAGAATAAGAAACGGATATCAGCAAATAATAATTCCAAAATCCTATGGTTTATTTGCACAATAGTATAAAATATTAATTAAATCATTTACTCTTCAGTTCATAAATATACAATTGAATTAAAAAAAAAAAAACCCAAAAAAACCATTTGGTACAAGTAAAAAAACAAAGCCAACATAAACTTTATTTATTATTTTATTTGATACGAAATGTAGTCTGATTTACTGAAAATACTCTTTAGGTACTATGTATTTCAACACTAATGGGGGAAAAAAAGATTCAAAAAGTTTTTGAAATTGAAAATAAAAACTACAAACTCCTTAACTGTCTTGAATATAATTAAAATATATTATAAGTTAGGGTACAAGTCCAGCACGAGTGGCACCGCTACCTGAACTTGGCCTGTCTTTCGATGAACTCTGCTCAACTTTTCTGGTTAACTGACTCCATTTTTTTTTTTATTATTTCCATGAATTGATGAAATAAGATAGCCTAATATCATAAATATACCTTTTGTTTTTAAATTATTCATTTTGAAGATACATAAAATGTTCATAAACTAAGAAACTATTATTAACAATTTTCAGATGTACAAAAATCATATATCAACAAAACAATATAAATAACCGAAACAGTAAAAAATAAAATCAGAATAACACAGGTTCATAACCAAAAATTTAATTTATTGATTTATGCTGACCTTTATTTTTTGGTGAGTTCCATTGTTTATTAAGCAGCCTAACATAATTGGACAGCAAAAAAATTTTGTATAAAGCTTTTCTCTCTCTTCTAGAAGATACAAAAATATTCAAATTATGAAATAATTTTCACTAACGGCTCCAAACAAAATGAAAATGTTAGTTTTGCAATAATAATACATGGTACACCCAAAGGATATAAACCCCACATACCCCACGTACCCACATACTCAAAAATATTTACAGCTGAACTTCAGGCTATTTCAACAGCACTTCGTTTATCCATAGAAAGTGAATAGTCAAACATACTCATTTGTACAGATTCAATGTCTGCACTCCAGAGTCTATCAAACTTCACGTCAAAGTGGACCTACGACAAAATTCACAATTATATAGACATGCTAAAACATCTTTAAAAAAGTGTATCCTTTCTCTGGACTGCAGGGCACTCAGGAATACCTAGAAATAAAGCAGCGGATAAAGCGGCTAAAGAGGCTGCTACAATGAACGTTCCACCACTCCAAATTTACGAGTCGAAAGACATAAAGGTATTTTTTTGGGTACAGAATCCGAAAAAGTTGGGATTCAATGTGGGCTGACGTACCACTCCCCAATAAACTGAGCAATGCTAAAAACACACACAAAAGTGGACAAGTTCCATAAGGGGAAACAGAAGAGAAGAAGTGGTTGTTCCAAGAGTAAGAATAGGACATTCCAAATTAACACACCTCCACATAATCACAAAAACGAACCAAACTATATGCCAAACCTGTCAGTTCCCATTATCAATAAAGCATATAATTGAAGAATGGTCATAATTTCGTCAAGCCTTCGAAAATAATAAAATTCCTCGTACAAGAGAATTGGCCCTTAAAGACTCAGCAGAATCCATAGACAAAATAATAAAATTTCTGAAAGAAACTCAACTTTATACTAAAATATAATCCACCAGTATCAACCAGTATAAAAAGGAAATAGTCTACATTCAACTATCAATTGTCAAAGACAAGAAGATAAATAAAGTAAAAAGGATGTAATAACCTAGATGTTGGTCGCCCTAAATAAAAATCTAATCTAAATCTCTCTTCTAGTTTATAAAAAAAGCATAAAAAGAAAAATATACAATAAATAAAATTAGAAGATTGCTGATTGACCGTGTGTAATAATAAATGGAATATGGTCCGGGTACGGTCCAATAAAACTGAAATAGTAATAACTATTTTAATTGAGCCAACGTTTCACCCCATGCTGCAGGGCTGCGTCAGGCCTAAAAACGATACAAACACTTAATATAAAAGGAAATGGGAAATTAATTACAGGGATTGAAAAGTAAAAATTAAATAAGAAAAATAAAAGGTTATAAACAATAAATGAAAACAAAAGATATAAAAATATAAAAGAAAGTACAAACTAAGAGATATATTTCTTATTTATAATATATTTACTAAGATGTATCTCTTAGTTTGTACTTTAATGAACTAACTAAAATACCAATGAAACCAGTTTTAGTAGTTTTATAACAACAAAGTTACTAATAAACTAGCCTAATTAAGCACAACAAATTACAGTAAGAAAATCCCACCTAAATGTGGTCATGACCAGCAATATCTCACTTAATCACATAGTAGTGGAATGTGAACTTCAAAGCGAAGAAAGTAGGACAAATAAAAATAATAATCAGTGTTAATTGGGAAGCACCATAAAGTTCATAATAGATTAATTTTTTATTTTTTTTTGTATATTTATAAATCTCTATTGTAGTCAGATACATACAGATTGGGTTGGCGTGATATGAAATAAAGAAAATACAACAAGTAAAACATAAAAATAAATAAATAAACAAACCTAAAACCATTTTAAAAAACCAAAAAAGGAAAAGATTAAATATTCAAGAGAGAAAAAATAAATAAATACCAGGAATACCAATAACTAAATATATAACTAAGTAGAAACAATATCTATAACCGAAAAAAAAATTAAGTGGGATTTACGAAACATTGAAAATAAAAAAAAATTCGAAAATTCTGACATTCATGCTTACAAGCATGCAAATGAAAGAAATCCTACATAAATACGATAATAATAAATAAATACGATATAAATACAGTTTGAACCCAACATATGTAGATAATAGAGAATGATCCTTTCAAAGATAAAATAATGGGAATGGGTTTTAGTCTGTCATACAGTCGAGAGAAAAATATTAATTTTAATGAATAAATTTAATATTTTTTTTTTTCAATTTGATCACTCTTGCTGGGAATAAAAATATCATTTCTAAAATAAAAAGGACAATAAAAAAAAATGGAAAAGAAAAGAACTAACAACACGTTCATATATTATAAATGTCAGTCCCTTTTTGACAAAGGGTTCCTATCGGGGACAGGATAATCAACTTGACAAGGATTCAACCATTGCAGGGTATCAAATTTTTTCCAAGAATTTGATAAAATAAAAATATATTTAGGTTAGTTATTTACAATGTGTTATTATTCTTCATTTTTTCAATGATTCTCATGTATTTATTCTGCGATAATTATTTAGAGGAGCCAAGAGGAAGGCGTATAACCCAGGCAAAGCAGTTTTATTTCTCATTATAGGATTATGCAAGCAGCTGTTTTGACAATAATGAAACTGGTGGGCACGAGCGGAGTACGGTCTTTCCGTTCTAAACATGTCCTACAATTCGTATTCAAAACTTCTGGATTACTTCCCCCCATCCTTCCCAAACATCTTCTTGATTAAAATTATTTAAGGATTTTAAAAGGATTAAACCTCGACTATTGTCTCTGACGCAGATTATTGACCATAAATATAATGACACTCATTTACATATCTTTTTTATACCCCCATTGCGATTGAATTTGATAAAATCAACTCTCCTCCCACATCTTATATTCTACCTTCGACAGTGTGTGGTAGCCCTACGTACTTCAGTGGTTGCAGTTTTGACTACACCATAAATTTATACTACATTGTAAGTAGTTACCTCAGTAAAAAAACCTCACGCCTTGGCAAGAGAATAAGGACACGGTTAGACGCAATCTCTCACTCGGCGTATTTAAGGGATAGAGTGACCCTGTCACTAAATGGATTAAGTAGAACTTTCCTAGGAAAGCAACAACAGAAGAGGAGACCATACAGAGACTAACAACTATACAAACACTGGCTCTACTTAGGATCACGAAGGAGTACAGGACGGTGTCAAACGAGAAGGTGTAGATGCTGGCTAGACCGCTGCCCCTGGGACTCATCCTAAAGGGGAACGCTACTAAGTTTAAATTGAAGTGGTTGGGGTTGGTAGCACTTCTAGGGGGACTTTTACAGATGATTAATGAGACCCTGATCCAATGGAAAAAGATGGAAAGGGATAATTCCTTTAAAGAGTGGACGAGTAAGAAGGGCGCCAACCTGAGGAAATCTTTCCACATTGTGCAGTGAAGACTGAAAGCTGTAGGGGTCCTCCTGGACTACTGGATCTCCCAGATGCTAACAGGATATGGAGAGTTCCAAGGAAAGTTGCAAAGTTTCTGGAAGGATACTGACCCTTGGTGCTTCCCCTGTAGATAATCATGGAAAGACACCCAGCCAGATTTTCAAGAAATACTTCACTCACGCCGAATTGGAAACCCTCCGTCGAGAATTACCCTTTCTCCAGAGAGTTCGTCGATGGGTTGTAGAAGGTGATGGGTACTCACTTCACACTGAGAAGGACCCCTCTGCCAGACATCGACAAGCCACGTGGAGGAGACCAGGAGGGTTGCACCAAACTGATATAATGGAAGAGACAATCAGTAAGGTGCTCGCTCAAATGAGTGCTGAGCTACACCACATACAACCCTAAATTAAATTAAATTGTTACGACAGTTAATTTAAAATCCTACTAGAAAAATTAAGTGTGATTTATTGGCAGCAGTAACTTTTTAAGATTTATTTAGCCTTAGGTAAGAACTCACTGCTGCTAAAAATTATGTATACTGGAAAAAGAGAGATGAAAAAAAACAGGTATGTTTCGCTAAACGTTTTAGGCATCCTCTTCCTTATATGTATGTGTATATATATATTCAATATGTAATGTACTATAATATTAAAATTAAATAAAATCGATTCTAATAACCCTAATTCATTACTCTTTTCAGGAGTGTCTAATCCATCCTGTGACGAGACAGAAGAGCGGGTTGCCGAGGCTGACAAAAACACAGTGATCATGTTCCCGCCATCGCTCCCAGGGAAGTGGGTCTCTGAAAAGTAAGTGCCCCACTTTTTACTTCCTATCATTTCTTTTCATTGAGGCATTTATCATCGCTGTCTTTTGATTCTGCTACATTAATTCCGAAAACAATCTTTTTTCGGCCGGATTTGCCCCCCTTTGTTTACCTCTGCCTTTCTACTGTTAGTAGAAAAAAGTCCTCGTTGACTCGTTAATTTATTCTCAGATTTCCAAAACCAAGATAAAGATTTAAAAAAAATTAGATCCCCTACATCAAGGAAACTTTACATATTCAATTTTCCATGTATTTTCTTTAAGATGACACAAAATGTTACAATAAAAAATTATATATCATTAATATATATTTTTTATTATTTATTATATTTTTATTAATTTATTATATTTATTTTTTATATTACTGCATTTAATCATAACATTAAAAAACAAGTTAATAATATTGATTTTTATATTTTGTAGTGGTTAGACCCACTATTGAACATAAAATAAATGAATATACAATTCCTTCACCTCCACTTTTCCTTACAATTTCCTGTGCACTGGTAAGGAACAGTTGGATCCAAAATGTTGGCATTATTTTTCGTCCGAATAAGCTCTTTTTTTTTTTTTAAATAATTTATTTATTGTTATTTACAAGTGTATACATATATACACATCAAGTAAATTTCCTGTAAGTTATATTATGACATGATACAAACATGTGGAGAATCTACGAATCGAATGGGCTCAAGTTGGAAAACTATACTATGGTTATGATGATCATAAATCGACATTTGTGAACATTTTAGGGAACTGCCGCATGAAAGTAAATAAAACAAATTAATAAATTAATTGAAAAGTAATAATTTTTCAATAAATTCTACAAATAGTATTTCTTTGTTTAGATAAATCCCAACCAAAATTAAATATATATCTCAAATTAATGAATTAATTGAAAAGTAATAATTTTACAATAAATTCTACAAATAGTATTTCTTTGTTTAGATAAATCCCAATTAAAATTAAATATATATCTGTCAATTAATTATTCATGTCAAGAAAATAGAATTATAATACTTTCTAGACTCAGTCCTGGTGAAGCCCAGCTAAATGGAGCGAAACGCCGCTTACTAATAAATAGTTTTTCTTTTCTTTGCATCTTATTAATAATATACAATAATGATTAATAACTTATTAATAATGATTTTAATAACAACCGCTGTGTTGGTAAAAAAAGGGTACATATAAAGCTATTAAACAAAGTATATACAGTTTAAACTAATACGGAAATATCCAATGGATATTAGTATATAATATAAAGTATAATATATAATATTAGTAGTATAGTAGGCAGAGCGAGATGATTGAGTCTTATTCTATGGGTCAAACACAAAATAAAAGGGAATCCTTCCAGGCCGAACTCGAAATGGCATCTCATATTATTAGGTCATGAACTGAAGTTTAGCTTCAAAAAGTCTAGCTAAGTCACCAAGCCTCCAACTAAGCTTTGTTATTCCTAAATATCTTGAATTCAAAAAACGTAGAAAATCTTCGAATTCCTCTCGTATTCAATCCTTACAATCCAAAATCCTTCGTAAAATTCTCAATGCTCCTTACTTTGTCATAAATAAAATCATACATAAAGACCTTAATGTTCCCAATGTAACCGATCTAGCCCGAACCAGATATCACTCCTTCCATTGTAGACTCCCTAACCACTCAAACCCCCTAGTTTCTAATCTTGCACCCTGTTCCATTCCTGACAATCCTCCGAGGCACCTAAAAAGAAGATGGCCACGAGACCTGCTAATGTAAAACGTCATTAGAGTGCTACCAATGGGAAGTTTCTCTACACGCCTGTCACACTCAGATTTACTAAATGTATTATAATGTACAGTTGTAAATAGCAATAAATAAATATTTATAACGAAATATAGAATATGTTTTTTGTTTATTTTCAAAGTCTTTTTTAACATCTCCTTAAGATTGGGCTTAATTTCGAATTTTTTTTCGTTTAAAATCAGACAATTTTATTATTTTACGTTTTCGTATAGGATTTCATGCGATTCATCCGTCAGATGTAGTACATTAATTATTAGATCCACACTACATAAATAAATGTAAATTACGTTTTCTGTACGGTGTTCCTATGTAAGATTCATGTAGGTTCGAACATAAATTGGTGTATAAAACATTCACCGAAGGAAATTCTTTTATATTTTCCACTTTACCCTGAGTGTTTTGAAAACAAATCGGCTTTAGAAGTCAGAGCAAAAGCTATCTCGATGGAGCTATGCAGAAGATAACCACCGCAACAAATGTACCTTAAGCCGTATCAGTATAAATTACTGATGAGGAACAGAACAACCCTTTCGTTTTTGATCCGGATTTAAATAGCACTGAACAAAAGCTTCACCCTCCTTCCTTCCAATAACTTATCCTTCATATTTAGGTCAGTCACGTACTCTCCTTTTTTTGGATACTTATACACTTTAAGGATTTGGAGTACTTTTCTATTTTTTTTTTTTTTAATTGTTGATACTTCGGGTTTCTTTTAATATTTTTTCTATTCCCCATAGAAGCTGTGGTTTATATGAAAGCCGTTTTTCAATTTAAGGCGCTTGATAACTATTGCTCCATTAAACTATCTTAAAAGTCTCCTCTTCCCCTTTTTAAGCAAATATTTCAAAAACAAATATTTTGATACGTCATACGACCAACCTACTCGCTATATTTGTCTGTTTCCTACTTCAGATAAGTAAGGCAACCACGGAGGGCGAGAGAGGATGGTAGGATGGTATTCCTTCTTCTGAATTGGATACATTGTACCCAGGTACTTAAAAAGAGTAGGAGATCTTTAAAATTTAAGGAATTCAATTACTCTTGGAGGTTTCTAATACAATTTTTGGAAATGAATACAGAGTGCGGATTAACAGTTTCAATTTCAATTTCGGATTACCTCTTTCTTTCTTTTAAAAGACAAAACATCAGCTTTACCCAGACCTGGATTTTCTCAAAACTCTTTAATTAAACGTAGGCCAAGCATTTGACTAGTAGAAACCCACTTCGATCTTGGGAAATTGTGTGATAAGCTTTCGATCCACGAAAAGCATTTATCCATCCAAGTAGAGGAAGGTAGGTTAGCCTCGACATTGAAACTATTAAGCAACTAAACACGCAAGGCAAGTAAAACTTCGTGTCGGATGTCTTCGCTCTAAAGTGTAAAAAAATGCAATTCGGTTGCGATATGGGCGCCGAGAGAATAAAAGGTTGTTGTGCGTTGAAAAAAAAATTCTTTGATTCTATCAATTTTTTTCTATACGTTATTAAGTAGAACGTGTAATTAAACGTATCGGTTTATTATTCAGTTTGAGATAATAACATTTCCGCAATAGAAAAAAGGAGATAGAAGAAAAACAGAAAAGTAAAAGCGATAAAAATGAGTCCATGGTTTTCATACAGGATTTAGGCTATTTATTGCACGTTTTTACTGATCGAAAATCCTGTATCTAATGATAATAAAATTTAAATGTGATTATTTTTTTTAGTAAAACACACTCAAAGTTTCTGTCATACGTAATTCAAAACAAAAATATACGAAAGATCGACTGTGCTTTGAATAACTCATACGGGCATTTTTACTGAATATTGTTAATTTACCAGTGTTTACATCCATATATGACATACTTTAGACGTAATCTATTGAAATGACGTTGCTAACACACATAAAAGGTTGTTAGCATTGTGTAAGCATAAAAAGTGATTACCACCGGCTGATGGCAATTAGGAGACCCTACGATAACTATAATAATCCAGTTATTGGGAATGGTCCAGACCAGCATCCTACAGCTGCTACAGATATTTAGCACAGCTAATGCATTAGCACTAGAACTTTGCATTAGTAATAGTATATAATATCAATATACTTTTTTTTCTAATATTACTGTCCAATGAATGGTTAACTAAACAATTTATGAAAACCGAACTTTTCATAACACATCAATTCTAAAGATAGAACAAGGATGTAAATGTTTTAATTTCTATTTACCGATAAACAGTTAGAGGAAGAATTGCAATTGTAGGAAATTCTAATTCGAGTTTTCAACGGAAGTATACACTTTGAACACCCCTTAGTCCAAATAACCAACTCTCGTATAATGGCGTGTGTGTATACAGCCTAGCTCAACAAAACAAACCGTCCCACAAAAATGAAATCCTATATTTAGATCTTGTGTGTGCCTGGGATGTACAACCATCAACGTTTTCATTAAAATCGATCGACCAGACCACTTTATATAATACATGTTTTTTTTTAGAACAGCTATAAAGATTATGATTATCTTTTGATATCAATGTAAATCTAGATTGTATTTAGCATCAGCTAGGTAATATTCTCACAGAAATAGTTTTAACAGGCCTTTAAAGCCGATTTTTCTAATAGTCTTCCTCCTTAAAGTACATTTAATTTTGTTTATTTGAAATAAATAACTCGTTTTAATTCTTAGAAGTAATAAACAATGTACAAATACAGAATGTTAAAAAAAAATGTGCTGAAAAATTAAAAGTAATGTAAGGAAAAATAGAGGCCGAAGTTCAAATCGGAAAATGCCGAGACCGAACTATCTCTCCTGATCACATACACCAGTTTCGATATCATTGATTAAACTGTTTTCCTGATAGCACGAAAGATGGAATTCCTTATTCCCGCTTCGTTAAGCCCTAAAATACGAATTATTAAAGCAGCAGAAAAATAAATGGTTTTTATTTTTAGAAAATCCATAGGCCGCTGGTTTTCCTGAAGGTAGTATCCTAGGTCCCATCCCCTACACAGTGCATGTAGCTGACATATCAACAAATCCTAACTCTATCCTCGCCACGTATGCAGACGACATATGGATGCTCGCAGTTAATAATAACCCTTCAATTGTATCCCAGACTCTCCAATCCTCCCATATCACAACCCTCGAAGAATGATGCCGGAATTGATGAAAATAAATCCCACCAAATCACGTTTTCTCTTCGTCGTAAAACTGCCTACTGCCCTACAGTATACAGTTATAATGTTTCCCTCACCTCTGTAGAACAGATCCACTATATCTGGGCATACGAAGTTCAGCTTTGGGGCTCCACTAAACCTTCGAATCCAATTCTTACAATCCAAAATCCTTCGTAAAATCCTCAATGTCACAAATAAAATCACCCACAAATACCATACATCACCGTTATGTTTCATACATAACCGATCTAGCTCGAACCAGATAAAATCCATAACTGCCATAACCCCCTAGTTTCTAACCTTGCTTCCTCTTCCATTCTTGACAAGCCTCCGAGGAGTTTGAAAAGAAGGTGGCCTTGAGACCTTCTAAAGTAGAAATATTATTAGAGTGCTACCAAAGGGTAGTTTCCCTACACCCCTGTATATGATATTATATATATGTGTTCATCAAATTTACTAGATGTTTTTTTATATAAGTCATAAATATCAATAATTACAAAAATCCAAATATTTCATTCTTTTATCTAATGCTCAAATACCCTTAATTTATTTCATTTCAATAACACAGAAGTAGCTGTAAGTTGCGTGATACGTGTACCGCATCAGGATTTTCAT
Source organism: Halyomorpha halys (assembly GCF_000696795.3). NCBI lineage: Eukaryota > Metazoa > Arthropoda > Insecta > Hemiptera > Pentatomidae > Halyomorpha > Halyomorpha halys. The sequence goes on along the minus strand of NW_027111172.1, from coordinate 396,089 downwards.
TTCAGAATAATTACAACTATCAACAGTTTAATTTTGATTGTTTTGGAACAACCGATAGTGCGAACTCATAGGTTGTTGTGGTACAAAAAAAAATCTGAGAAGTAAAGTTTATTTCTATCTGGTATAAAATTCCTAACATTAAAAAAAACTAACTTTAAAAATATAAAAAACATTTAATTTATATTTTTTTAAGTTAAAGAAGTGTTTTAATGGGGATTTAATCATCAATTAATAAATTCCATTTCTTGTAATATATCCAGTATATAATCTGAAATATCTAATATTTAAGTTGAGTGGCAATTTTTAAATTTTTAAAATTTACAAATATACCAAAAAAAAAGTTACGGGAGGTAATCATACTTACTATACTTTGGGTTCCCCTTTGTTTCATTTTCATTTTTACTAATAATACTTTCAGGATATATAAACAAGTTTAAATCTTAATTTATAACATTAAAAAAAAAAGGGACTGGATTGAGTAATTTTGTGCTTTGTAGGCAACCTCAGCATTTTTAAGTGCCACAGCCTTGCTAAAAAAGGGGAAAGTAAGAAGGAAAAAGGTAGGCGAGGCCCTAAGAAGCGACAATAAAGGATCCTAAATTGCTCGGAAAGGAATAACCGTTAACTCTCCCCACCCCCTCCAAGTCCCATGACATCATTGTAAAACCCAATTAATTTATTCCAAGGGGAAATAAAGTGCCTCCCTGCCAGTAATAATTCGCAACCTATTAAAAGAGTTATTATCCCCTTGTTTATAACTCATTCGACAAGAGAAGGAGTAATGCGGCATAACAATGCTCAATGATACTTCTAAATCCAGGTCTGAAGTACTTCCACATCGGCACAGTATGATCCAGGAGACTGCAATGATTTTTTTTCTATATTTTTACTTTGATTATCGTTAATCTTGTAATAGAATCATAAAGTGAGAAACGTGGGCGTTGATGAGATGACCTCAGGGTTTTACTTCCAAAAGCCCCAACCAACAACAACTTTGATTATCGAAAGCCACTTTCGTTTCTGTTTCTGTTTTTTAACTAATTTCTAACTTTATATAATTTGATATCATCTGTTAAATGTAATGTTTCTTGTTTAAATGATTTTGTATTAATTCGAAATTGCAGCTCTAGCGAAGAACTCATCGTGTTCTCTGGACAAAACCAAGTTGCTTTACGTATCGCGACCAGACTCGGTAAATACTTTATTTGACCGATACTTTTGTTACCACTATTAACGAAATTCATAATCCATTTCATCGTAATATCGTAATTATCTTTCACATTTAAGGAAAAAATGAGTAATGCTATATAGTAGATCGTTCATAACATTTTTTTTCAGAAAATAAAAATAAATTGAATATTAACCAAGTAAATAATAATAAAACAAAGTAAATGCAATTATAATTTAAGCTATTAGTATACAATTGCCTTTATACAACAAGTGTATCTCCAACGATATGCAGGACACACATGAATAAAATATTTTTATAACTTTTAACCAACTACATGTCTTGTGAGGTTAAACCACAAATCGTTCTCCTCTCTAGGGCTGTCTTAGTCTTCTTTTGTAACCTGCACACAACGGTTCTTTAGTGTTAGTAGTTTTCTTTAGTCAGGATAAATCGTTCTCCAAGAAAGAGAGAGTCCGGTTTCCCACGGCAGATTAGCCCTCAGTACCTCAAAGGCGGTGAAGTTAATGAAGGGCTCAGCCGTCTCTGGATCTCCTTAATTGGGAGACAAGAGACCAATGTTCTTTACCACCCATGTCCTGTGAGTAATTGCGAGACCCAGCAGTCTGGAAGAATCTTCTCTGTTTCCATGCGTGTACGGACAGTGGGAAAGTATTTTCTCCTGGTTCACGGCCACAGCTGGCCCCATTCTTCGGTAATATCTGCTCAAATGATATCATGTGACTTGATATTTGTACCGACTCGCAGCTGAGTCATTCGCAGAATCGTTGTCTACCTACGTTTCTACCGTTTGAGAGGTTCTGGAACTTCAGAATATGCAGTAGTTTAGTATATTTTAAAAGGTATAAAAGGGATTTCATTTCTTTCAAGATGAGAGGTACATTATTTCCAGGTAGTCCAAATGAGGCGTTACATGACAAACACTTCAGAACCTTATACCAAAGTATGTGACCACCCTATTTGGATGTATTCTTGTGCCATATTTTATCATAAATAAGATTTGTGGAATGCCGTATCTATCTTTCCTCACAGGAGAATACCTAAGTCTCAGTCGAGGCCATTTTTCAAAGTAAAGTTAAATAAGTATATCGTAATATTAGAAAACAATATAAAATTATTTCCATGAATAAACTAATTTTTTATTTTATTTCTAATTTAAATAAGAAAACTATTCATTCGACAAAAACATATTATTGCATCTGTCGCATATTAAATTTAAAAGAAAATATACTCTTAGTAGATGTATATTGTACATATTAGTTGATAAAACTCACACCGGTAGTTGGTTATTGTGGAGAAGGAACTGAAGCGTGGTAATCTAACTGAGACCAGGGACTATTGTATAAACCAGAGGACACCCCCACACTATCTGCTAGTTGGCGCGGAAGAGACGAACAATGGTTTCCTCCTGTCGCTATATACAGGTAGCGGGTCTATACCTAACCTTTCAGTAGCACTGCAGTAGACGTTTCTCACTTACCATTCAACTGGTCGACTAACTCCCTTCTGTAATTATTAAACTTGTCTTCAATAGCTATCGCCAAGTTCCAACACCCTCGATGATCAGGAACAACTCCGCAATCTAACTTCAGGCATTGACCAATTGTTCTCTAAATCCACTCCTAAACCATTGGAACAAACGACACTCAACAAATAAAATAGTTAAAACCATCAGAAGTTAAGAGAAACCCGAAATAATATTTGACTAGTTTTGATCAGAAAAATTTGTTAGAAATGAAGTGATATCAAGAAGAATACTTAATTCACATTTAATGGAAAACAATTTATTAATTATTAATAATAAATTTTCCCCCAGAATTGACATTGTAATTTTTTATATTTATAACGACTTATAGTGATGAGGCTTACAGACGTCCTTGTTTTGTAGGACACTACCTTTTTATGTATGTCCTTGTTCTACTGTACTTTAGTACACTTCAAAGGGCCACTTCTATAATGTTGTGGTTAGTTCATAACGTAAGCTGAGAATTTATGCCCGACCTCCACTGAAAAGCAGTACGGAGGGTATTACTAATTAAATGATTAATAATATAATAATAATAGGATACGCAATAACCAAAAATAATTGTATTATAATTTGGCAGACTAGTACGTAAGTAACCTTTCCTTCGCTATTTATTATTCAATTTCGAAACTGCTTAGATCTCGCCTTCTATCCAAAAACGTGAAAGTTAAAATTTAAAAAACTATTATCATTCATCATTCATCTTACACAAAGGTAAGAACAGCGCCATAATTTTTTTTTAATGAAGTATTACGTAAAATTTTCGGACCGAAAAAAAAATATATATTATACCATATAATATAATAAGGTAGGTATTGTTTGCCGACATGATTCTGGAGAACCGCGATGGGTTTGAATAAGGAAGAGAAACAGTTTTTAAAGGGGTTCATACAAAGGGACCTTTTATAAGGGTTTTCATTTTTAAATATTTCCCTCGATTCTCAGAAGATGAAGAGTTTTTATTTTGTTTTTAGTAGAAATTTTCTGCCATAAGACTCCAAATAAGTTCGCCACACTAAGGGTTCATTCACTTTGATCTTCCAATGTAATTCAATCGCCTTTTAGGCAGCATTGTGATAAGATATTAAATATTAACTATTGAAATACTTTATATCCACATATTTCAATAGTGTATGCAATTTATAAAAAACAATTTCTGTAGTAAATATCGTATATCCAAATCGTTAATTGTAAAACTAAAGTTACTTAAATAGGTTAAATATCGCTTCTTTTTTTTCAAAAACAGCCTTAAAGCATGACACAAAAAGAAGAAGTACTTGTGCAACTGAAAAATTAAATGTTTAGATAAATAAGATTTTATCCATTTTAGTCTCAAAACATTTTTATTATATTTATAAGTCCGACGTTTCGGCCAATTCAGCTATCCTCAGGGGCAATCTATTAAAAACACCTTTTTTGTTGTCATGTTGAAGTTCACGAAAAAAAAATGGAAGTAAAATATTTTTATTTTTTTGTTTCTATGGAAATTCGTATTTAGGGTTTCTTGAAATGTGAATACAAATATAATATTCTTAGAACAATGGTGTGTAAATATAAATGTTATTAAATATGATCAAGAGATTTTTTTTTGTGCTTTCGGGTGTTTCCAATTTCTCAGACTTTCTCTTTTTGATTTTTATTTCGGTTGGATGTAAACTATTCCCTCCTTTAGTGATTGTTGGTTAGGGCTTTAGGGATTAAAACTCAATGGATTCTTTCTTTTAGTAATTATTTTATTATTATAACCATGAGAGATGGTTAATCATTTCAAAAAAAAAAATTAAAAGGCATGTTAGAGTATTTTTTTTTGAAAATTTACAAATTTCAATGCGTATATGATCTGGCTTACGTTAAAGATCACTTATTTTTACATTTACATACTGAGTTACATTGTGGAAAAGTTTTGGAGAAAATATAAAAACACTCACAGACCATATTCACAACATGGTTATTTGAACCTCAAACCATATTTTTCTGTTTAGAATTCAAATTTTATTTTTACAAAAATACTCCTCATCACAATGTATTATAT
>NW_027111172.1:385544-391194 GCF_000696795.3 Halyomorpha halys | reverse complement strand
TAAGTTTTTTTTTTGTAGTGTAGTAGTGTATTAAGCAAAAATAATTTAAAAATAAAATCATAATACAACTGTGAGATTTCCTTTCAATAGAACAGTCTAAATGTGAAATAAAACCGGTAAATGGGCGCTGACCTCTCATAGAACCATGAACTCGCAATGAGTTTTTCGTTTGTAGAGCTAGCTGTTTGTGACGCACTGATTTAGGCGGATTCATCAGTATGTATGAGGCCATGACGTTGAGGGTTATGGTGGAGTTATCATGGAGATCTATGTTGAGGGGGCTGATGAAACAGTCCCCACAATGTTAACAACTGCAGGCTCGTTACGGTAACAGCATTGCCAAGTTACGGCAGTTAGTTTGAAAAGATAAAGCGGGACACATTTCTGTCAGTGATCTACCCAAACCATTTTACTAATTAATGCAGCAATTTTCCTGTAGTCATGTTTTACTGATAAAAATACAGCTCATTAATTATGTTGCTTTATTGTATATCTTTTTTTTTTAAATAATTTTAGAAAACAAAACAACACGAAAATACCAGAAAATGAAGAAGATGGTGCGGTCAGAAGGAACAAAAATAGTTAACAATATTTATTTAGGGCTAAAAAGAAAAACAAAACAACTAAGAATATGAGAACAATGCAAGTTAATTAGACGCAATAAGTGTCTAAAACTTCACTTTACCGAACTGCTGCGTCTGATAAATCATTTTTTACCCGAGCTGCCTTTCACTGGAACTCCATTCTCTTCGGCATGCATACATATACAGACCCTTCCCTTGTTTAAAACCCTTCTATTTAACTACTTTTTACTTCACCAAGCTAATCCAATATTACAATAGTACAGAAAATTTGTAGCTTCCTTTTTGTTTTATTTTTTATGAATTTAGTAAGTTAGTTTTTAATTTTTTTTTATATGCATGTAAAATTATTAATTGTTCTAAAAGGGATCTAGTCCCGGAATAATAAACTCTTATCTTACAGTGTTTAGATATTTTTTGTTTTTTGCATATTTTTCTTCAGAAGCCCTGAAAAGTGGGACAAAACATCGGCGAATAAATAGTTGCAAACTATTTTTTGTTTCTTTCTGACCGTGCGGCAGGGATAGCCTGTAGGACGACTTTAGAAAATAATGCAATCCCAGTCTACTGTACTATTTTTGGAATACGAATATGCTGGGCAAAGCAGTATATATCTTCAATAATCAATAAACTCAGACCTATGATAGGACGAATACTCTCTATATATTTTTTTAATATTGTATTTTATTGTGTATATATTTTTTATTTATAATTACAGTGCTTTTAAGCATGGATTTATTCATCAAAATCGTATTTGTTATTTTGTGTATTGGTGGAATAAAGTGATATCTCTCATTTTTTAAACTTCCTCTTCCTCTCTGAAAAGAGAAAGTGGGTTCTAGATGACGAAGTGTTATTTTTTAATACTGATAAGTTTATTTAGATCAATAAAATTGTATTTTAATTTACCAAAGTTTTATATAATAGATCAATTTTCTGACTACTACTGACACATCTTTTCTGATCACTTTTCTACCGCAATCAGAGGTGACTAGAAAAGGTATTTTGTATTCAGTCTGTCAGTATTTTGTATATTCATAGGTAAGGAGGATTTTGTATTCATGACAAATTTTCGGTTTTTGGTTTTTAGTAGATTATTCAAATCACCCTAACAAAAAACGAGAAGAAAATATATTGAGTCATCGGTTTCTGTGCGAATGTAAGGATATTTATTCATTTATTTTTTTTGTTTTTTGGTAAAATATCCTTCAACCCTTCTTTTGGTCGAAGATGAATATGTTCATATCACAGTAGACGTTTCACAGTGAGGATGTACAAATAACTATCTTTTTTTTTTTTTGCTTCAATGGTTTTGTAAAGACATGGATCGATATTTCTTCCGAAAGCCCTTTAACTTTTTATATGTAGTACATTACCAAGAAAAAAAAAAAAAAAAAAAGGGAAGAAGTTATGATAAAAAGTAATCATATCTGGGCATATCCTAGTGGTACCGAGGGCAGACAAATGGGATAAGATCTTGAATGACTGTCTTCTAAGCCAAGGGACAGACTAATGGATTTGCGCTGGCGAGGAGATGTTCGTGGGAGGGCAGGTCTTTCTTGCCAAGTGCCCGGTATGACAGATATTGATGCACTAATCGATATTGTTGTTTGTGAAATAGAAATTGTTTTCAGTGCTTGGGTACTGAATTTAATGATTTGTTTCCACTTCATTTTTTAAAACAATTTTCTATTTTATTTATCGAGATTGCAATCAAGATTATTATCAACTTATAAGCTATTTAGCTCTATAAATGAACAAGAAAAAAGAAACAAATATTAGTTAATATCTATTTTTTTATGTATACTTATGTATCTATCACTACTTTTATCAATTATTCTTTCAAAGTCATATTGGGTTGAAAGAGAAAATATGAAAAAAAGGGGGGGAGGAAGAAAGAGAAAAAAATCATTAAAAACATAAAAGAACCAAAGCCATAAAACAAAAAAAAAAAATCATATTCTATTATTATATATTGTTATTTGTATACTCGTTATGTCTATGTATTGTAAGATAATAAAAATTGTCTGATTAGATTTGAATACTAGTTGCTGTGTAGCTAGCAGCGCAATTAAGTTGGGCGGCACATCTTCCTTGTTTTTAATAAAGGTTTTCCCCTGTTTTAATACCAGCACTAGATGGTCACAAACTATTACTTTACCACACAAGCTCTTTAATATTCTAACTAGGAAATTAACGTTTAGAGATGTCGGCATCAGGACCCCTGTACTCTGGCAGTCATTGAGGTGTGATTATGTGCTTTTTAAAACTTGTCTTTAACTCTAGGTATTTGAAGATCTCAGAAAAAATCGTCATTTCTAATGTACCATGGCGCATTGACGATACCCCTCAGAACTTTATTTTGGAATCTTAATATAATGTGTCAGATAGCGTCTCTTAAGCAGTATTAATTCCATAAGTTATTGGGCTTGACTATTTATGTTAAGTTAGTTATAGACAGAATAATTGAATTCCGTACTCAAGAGCCTATTCTTTTATTTTTACTCAAGTCCTCCACTGAGGACCTACTCAGTCACATATTGGCAATTTGAAGATTCATTTCTGGAAGCCAACGTGAAATAATTATTGGCTGACACAGGTAGGAATCGAATCTTCTGAACCAAGCAGTCTGGGACCCTTGCCCTAACATGCTCAGCTATCACATTCTCTTACATTTTCAGATATCAAATCAAGTTGTATTATTATTTTTTATGTCCTATTTCCATCGAGGAATATTTTCAGGCAGTGTCATTCCAAGATATTTGAGCTGATTTGAATAGGGAGTCAGTCACTTTGCTATTCATTGTGTTGACAAATATTATATTATTTTGCAAGTGTAATCAACATGCACCGACTTTGATTCATTATGTTCTATTGTACATATTGATAATTTTTTTTTATCCTGTATATTGCTGCCTACGTTGTTTCACCTTTATCTAGGTTTTCATTTCAAATGGATCAAACAGCTGTTTCATATCAAAAAGTGGCTTTAACTTCTTTTTCAGCCTTCTTAATATCAGCTGTATAGGGTTAAAACAATATTAAGCCTAGAACACTTTCCTGACAATGGGTGTAGAATAACAACACAGGTATTCAGAATTCCACCTGAAAAAAATATAAGTAGAGGAAATATTAATTCAAATATTTCAAAACATATCCTAGACTTTTCCAGTTTAATATGTTCCAAAATTCAGATCTAGGTCTCTTCAAAGCTCTTCTTAGTTGAAACGGAGACTAACGAAAGATCAAAGGAGTCTTCTGTCACTGCTGTAATCGGGAGGAAGGTGTAGGGTATCAGAAGGTAGGCAGGCGTTCCCGGCTCCGACAGAGGGAGCAATCTGATCTATTCCAGCTAATAATCAAGTTCTAGTCACAGCAGATGTCTATTTTAACTAAATCGAAGTGTGTAGTTTAAAACATAACGGACAAAATTTAAGACAGATTCCTAATCTTAAAAAACATCATACGCAATAGAAATCAAATATTTTTAATTTCCTAGTAATTCCTACGTATTGCGATTGACAACTCTCAGATCATAAACAGTTTTTTGACATATTTTGATGTGCTCCTAAGGTAAACAAAATTATTAAGTATCATTTTTTTTTAAATGTCCTTATCCGTGATTAAACATGCATTATACCACAGAAAGATTTGGTTTAGAAGCAGTGATTTTTCCTGAAACTGAGTTTCATTTTAAAATATTCATAATATTTCATTATATTAATCAATATAAAATATTAATAAACCAATGTTATGAATTGAAGACTAAAAACTATTTACAACTGATCACTGCACAAGTGTCTATAGTGTTGTCTGTTGGCGCTGGTTATAAAGTCTGAAACAGTGGATTGGTTTGATATTTCAATGAGTCCAGGAATTTGATGTGTTGTCTCCAATTAGAGCCCGGAACCGTTGGAATATCAAGTAGGTCGTGAAGTGCCTGTGGTCCGGGCGATCTTCCGTAGTATGGAAAAAAGTAAGAAAAAAATAATCAAAATTAAAAACTATGAAAGATACTGTACTCCGTACTCCAAAACCCCTCTTAATACCGCATTAACAAGAACATCTGTCTCTCAGGCACACAACTAATTTAAAGGTTATTTTTCTCAACAATCTAAAATAATGAATTGAACGATAAAATAAAAAAAAATATTAATATATATTTATATTTTAATAGAGGTTATAACACAAAATATTCTCTAGAAATTTCTTGAAGAAAGAACACAGCTTACTCTTTCATGAGGAATATATGCTTGTCAGTAATGAAAAAAGACTTAAAAACATTCCAATCAATGATTTTAAGACAGACAACAAAGTCACAGGGAATAAAGGGACACGCAATGGAAACCACTAAAATTTCGCCATTGTTTGTAAGTCTATAAATGGTACTTCTGAGTGTTTCCCCCCTCATGCATTATAACACTATTGATCATTATAATATTTCCTTCAAATAACATTTACTTATTTATAAGTATTTCGGGGACAATATATAAATTCTTTGAGGAGCAAGCTTCTTTGCCGACCTGATGATAACGGCACCAGAGGGAAATATCCAAGTAGTAGGCAATGCAGGGGTTATTGCTTGCTTATTAGTAACAAGGAGGAATAAAACAGGAAGCTAATTGTGATGAAGCGGATCGTTAAGAATAAGTTTTATTATTAACGGAGGGCTTGTAAAGTCCTTCCTAAGAGCCAAGTCAGGTCGTTAACGGCTTGCCTATATACAAACAGTGCTAAATAAAGCTTCTGTCTATATACACACAGTTGTTTATAAAGTACTTATGCAACACCCTTGGGAAACAGTTAACTCAATACATGTAGTTGAGCTTTTAATGCAGTCTTCTCGCGACGGGACTTGATTACCAAGATACATTAATTCAGGACGCCATGAAACGCTAAGCTATTTTAGAATACCAACAACATACCAGTTTAGGAATTGAACGACGTTAAAGTTGTGCTATGGGATGGCGTTTATATATGTATGCGAGTTTTGATAGGAAACGGAATTCTCATTAAAACGTCTATCAGGGAATTTTATTGAAATGTAAGGGTAAAACCTAATTTTAAAA
>NW_027111172.1:383465-385357 GCF_000696795.3 Halyomorpha halys | reverse complement strand
TATTAAAAAAAAGAACTAATATACGAATTTAATAAAAACCAAAAGTTAATAAAAAGCAATTAATTAATGAATAAATAAGTTAAAACACAAATAAACAGGTTAAAAAAAAGAATTATGTACCTCAAATTTCCAACGTCCATAATTTTTTTAAAATTTATATTTGCCTTAAAAAAATTTCAATTGTTTATAGGCACATAAACAATTAATTTTTAATGAAATAGAATGAAAAATAATTTATTATTCTGTTTATTTTGCCCCAGTAAGAAAGTCGGTAAAATGGGTAATGGTTTAAGTTATTTTTTTCATTTATACACACCTGAATAATCCACTTTTCCTCCTAATGAGACATGTATAGGCAAAGCAAAGAACGGATAAGCGAGGTTCTTATTACAATAGTTATCAACTTTTTTTTAATTTTTTATAAAACCGCATAGGTATAATTTAATTTAAATAAAATACTGGTACATCCATATCTATATAGTCTGTACAGATCAATAATAAATCAAATCATTTCTATTTGATCCTAACATCCTCTAAAATTCTGTATGTCTCAGATTTTTTTTTCGTAACCTCCTTTATAATTAAATTTATACAATACATACATATAAATGCATAATACAAATGACAAATGTATAGTAGCATACTACTGCTTGGATTGCCTTGTGGCATTGTAAGGTTAACTATGTCTCAGAGTGGAAAGAACTAGCTAATGAGTGTTTGAAAACCTCAAAATGATACGGGTTAAAAGACTGGTACATAATTCATATAATGTAAAATGTTTATTTGATAACATTTGAGGTAAAAAATCGGATGAAAACAATTTTTCGATTTCAGTTCTTGACTATTATACGAGTGCAATGAGATGATATAGTCATATATTCAATTAAGTCGGAGAATTTAAAACCATGTTAAAATGAAACAAAATCCAAAATACTAAATTTGAAGATTTTCAGACTTCTTCAATTCTACAAAATGTTAGAATTTGAATAAAAATGTATTTAATTAAGGAAAAAAATTACAAAAAAAAAAGTAAATAAAGACAACCATATAATATAATTAATTGATAAAGAAAGCAAGGAGATAGCATGATTATGCTTACAGTATTATATTTATTAAAAAATATGTCTTCCTATTAAAATAAAACAATTATGTTTACCAGTAATATGAACCACAATTGCCCATTAATTGTATTAAGTATGCTAACTTTAAAGCTAAAGATAAATTTTTTAAAAATAATATTTTAGAAATAATTGAAACAAATTTGCCCCCAAAAATTGATAATATCCAAAAAATAAATACATAATTTACCTCTGCCTAAATTAAAAAAATATATAAGGGTAAGAAAATTAGCCAATTAATAATACTACTAAACAACACACATTGGAGTATCGTCTCTGTAACCGTGATTATAAGCATTATTTTGATTTTATGTTGTCAACATAAGGTAGGAATCGAACAGCAATGTTATTTCCTAACTCGGTTATGTGTTTTCATGAGAAAAAAAAGATTTTTTTATTTTTTTTAAGAATGAAACTCAGTACTTTTGATAAAAGAAATCGATTTTTTTTTAAATTGTTATTAAACTACTTTATTAAATGTTACTGTGTATGATTATAAATTAATTATGTAGATTTTTTTTCTCTTGAAATTTTTCTTTCTTAATCTATTCAAGGATACATCCCCCCTACGTTAATATAGTGTCTTAATGTTTAGTTATGGTCGACAGTAATTCGGAATTATTTGTAGTCATTTTTGATGACCATTCCTCATATCTCCACTGATATAGTATCACTACATAACATTTAAAAAAATAAGTCAATAATTTGATTTATTGAAACAAATCATTCATTAGAGACAGATGTTTGTAGAAAAATACTTTCTCGAATTGATGA
>NW_027111172.1:362411-383360 GCF_000696795.3 Halyomorpha halys | reverse complement strand
TTATATATATACATATTTTCCAAACCACTGAATTTAGTTCAGAATATTTAGTTACACAAAGAAAATTCGAATTTAAGAATGGACCAAAAAGTGTATCACATTAAAATAAAATGGAAACATGGCAGGGAAGAGAAAATAAAAGGTTGTCCCTGTTTAGCCAAAGAGGCATAGCTTGCATCATTGATTTGGATGATGGCCTCCAGACTATTGACAGTTTAGGAAAAAAGGGACACATCAAACGGAATTCCTCTATGGTGAGGGATGGGGATAAATATTTCTTTGGCGCAAGATTATCATAAAAAATATATATTTCAGAAAAAAATATTCTGATGCACACATGTAAACGCAGTTCTAAAAATATAAAATGACATAATATTGTTTAAAATTACATCATAAAACGTCGTAGTTAAAAATATTGAGTTGTTTATACAGATGGGATAAAATTTTCAAAGTTATAAAAATGCTTTTTTTATACTGTAGTTTACCTTAACCTTTCCCGCCGCATCCGATCCGTACAACCTGAAATTCTATGAAGCATCCTTAATGCTCTTAATTATGTAACAAATAAAATTATCCATAAATACCTCAATATTCTACTTATTACCAATTAAGGATAAAAAATTGTGATGGCTTATTCAGCAGAAAGTTTATATAGGATCATGATAGCTCTGTAGTAAGATATGATCCTTCGTAGACTTACCACCAACAAGTATTGCTCATAATTAAGGTTGAAAACCAGCAAGACATAATGAATTTTTTCCTAAATTTGTCATATATCGAGGCCCAGAAATGAAAGTTTTGATGGTAATGTTTTTTAATGGTAAGGGACAGCGTGATGATCAAATGTGAATGTCCTAAAAATAGGGAGCACTACTAACTACACTAACTATAAGCTAGCTCTACTTCTTCTCACTTAACTTTTCCGCAGTTGGCTATAAAATCAACATCTTTAGGAAGAACCGGCTGCATAGTTACTGGGTAGATAGATTCAGGAAAAAATATTGTTTATATAATATAGAAGAGTTAAGAAAGAGAAACAAGAATATTTTGTCTTTGTTTGGATCTCAGAACAAACATCGACTCTCCTCCACAAGTACTTACATTTGGAGGGGAGAAGAGGTTATTTAGAGGTAACCAACTTATTTTAACCATGGTTTAATTTCGTGGTACAGCCACAGAAACAAAAAAAGTCAACCCCCAGCCAGGATTCAAACCGACACCGCCGCAGTTCCCAGGCTGCAAGGATCTGCGCCACAACCACCTGAGCTAAGGACGACCCAGTTCCAAGAGAGGCATTGAGGATAACAAATCTGCTTATCTTTTTAATTCAAACAGTTAATTACTAAACAATTAACAAAGGAGAACTCAAAAGTAATTGTAAAAATAAATTATAAGAGTTAAAAATATTTCACAATATTACGAGGTGAAAATCAAGGTATAACCTCAGTCCTATTTTCATCTTATTCATAGTTCAAATTCTCAAAATAGTAGAAAAATAGATTGACTTGTGTTAGGAACTGGAATTTCAGAACAATGTTAGTAAAGGCATGTCGATTCGCAAACAATATCATTCTTATCTCTGGTTTTAGGTAATCTTATATTTATTAGTATTTTTTTACCCAATGGTCAAGAATATTTTTTTACACTAAACGGGTAGGACCAATTAACTTTTTGAACAATCAAAAAGTTAAGCCTGAAATTGTTTCATAACCATAATATTTTTAAACTTAATCATGTCATTAAAATTACAAATTAAACTTAAATTTTCTCCGTTGGAATTTTCGTGGATCCAGATTCATCCAACTAGGAGTCCTATCGATGAAGCAGGTACTAGAGGCTCGCCAGTTGAAGTGGTTTGGCCATGTCCTCGTGTTGGAGAATTAGCGAGATTCACTAAATACCATAGACTACGTCCTTGAAGGTAGAAGACCTCAAGGTAGACCAAGGATGTCCTATCTGGATTACGTCGATCATCTGTGCATGAAAAGAAGTAAAAATCGCTGCCAAGCCAGAAACATAAAATAGTGGCAGTTATGACGAAATACTCCCATACGCTTACAAGGTACAACAGGGTGACAAGAAAGAAGGAGAATCTTTCGTAATTTAAATCGTCCGTGGACTCTATAAATATTTTTTCCCTTACAATATTGTATTTTTTTCATCTAACAGTATATACAAAGTTCTTTTTATTTATAATTAAACAGTTTTTAAGCACTAAATTTTTTTTTTTATCCTTTTGTATCAATTCAAAAACGTAAAATATAATTAAGATGAAGTTCCGACTATTACAACTCTTACTAGATAAACGGTTTAAGCTTCCAATCAATTACAAAAGACTAATTTATAAGAATACGATATATATTCAAGATTATATATTTATACGACTTCCTATTTGGACGTATTGAGCTAAGCTTTAAACCTCCACTAAACCATCGAATTCTTTTCGTATTCAATCCTTATAATCCAAAATTCCCAATTATCCTTACTTGGTCACAAACAAAACCATCTATAAAGACATTAATGGTATATATGCAACATCTAGCCCAAACCAATCAATACTTTCGGAATAAGTTCCTTAGCCATCCAAACCAACTAGTATCGGAGACTGCTTCCTCTTTTATTCCTGATAGCACTACGAAGCTCCTGAAAAGAATATGGCATTGAGTCTTCCTAACCTAGAAATGTTATTGGAAATCTTTCATGTCATTACATCCTATCGCATTTACTTTTTGTATTTTTAGTTTCAATACAGGGGTATATTCAAGAAAAAAAATATAGAAAATCAATAAACTACATATAACATATTATTAATAGTGATTAATAAATATGTAAAGAAGCACTTTTTTTTTTTATTGATATATATTATTTATATTAAAATTGTAAAATAACCATGAGTTGGCTCTTAATTGGCCGGCAAATAAGAGTGGAAGGTCTACCCCAGGTCAGCACCTGTGTCCTTCACTCAGTATAATTGGCTGAACCACAGCTATCTGGTCCGTGCAGAACAGATTCTACCGTAACGATACCGTTGTAATCACTGGGAATGTGATTAGCTAATCGGTGGAATATTGGACCTCCCATTGCTGTTAGGGCCCGATGAAAAGATCTCAATAATCGGAGGCTAGATTATCGGCTTCTCTCCTCCTATTAGCCAATGAACGAGGATTATTGCACGCCGCCAGCTGTTACAAAAAGCGTGCATTATAGAAGGATTTACCTGTGATTTGTTAAACTGTTTGGAAGTATTATAGTAAGCCTGGTGAAATTAATCATGACATGTTTCTCATTACGAAAAATATCACTTCATATTTAACAGCAAGGATTATGTGAAAGTTTACTTTCCGAGCCTACATTTGGTACTCTAAGTTGGCCCACGAATACATGCACTTTCTTGAACTTTATTTATCATTTAAATTTAATTTATAGTAAAATTTTTTAATTAATATACTTAGATAATAAAAACATACTAGAAATAAGTTTAAATAATATCTAAAGACATCTCATTCATAATATATGTTTATGAAAAATATCATATATCAGAAATCGTTAACCATGTCGTTGCCACAAATTAAATAAATAAATATAGAGAAAATTCCCAGACGTAAAGAGGTCAATTTAAAAAAAAAATCACATCACAATATTAATTAAATTTATTCAAGTTGTCCCAATTAACATCAACTTGTACTACATCATGTCCTTTAATGTTTTTTCGTCACTCATAATTATTCTTTTACGTGGGTTATTGAAAACTGAT
Source organism: Halyomorpha halys (assembly GCF_000696795.3). Lineage (NCBI taxonomy): Eukaryota > Metazoa > Arthropoda > Insecta > Hemiptera > Pentatomidae > Halyomorpha > Halyomorpha halys. Next base: position 379,606 of record NW_027111172.1, on the reverse strand, counting down.
GAGTGTTCAATATATTTTGATAAGAAATCAAGGAAAAATATTTTTTCTCTTTCCTGGTTTCTTGTTTTTGTTTTTTCCAATAAGCTCTTTTAGTCTCTGAACAATAAATAGGATATATGCAATAAGAAAGGAAATTATTTCCAGAGAAAATAAAATAATGAATCGCTTAAGCTGTGACACCTCGTTACTCAAATAAAAATCGATTTAAATAATTCAAAAAATATTCAAAAATCAGCTCATCATTCTAGAAAAATCTCGTCTTGACCATTATTCTATAGGATATCTATATAATTGTTTTGGACTTTTGGAATTCTTTGAAAATGTCTCTAGGATGAAGCAATTTTTTTTAATTATTTATTTATTGTAATTTCCAACTGTACAAAATAATACAATAGGTAAATATGTATTATGTTTCATATACACTTGAAAATCATGGGAAGGAACCACCGATTGATGGTACTTCAAACATTAATTTAAATTAGAAGGTCCCGTGGCCATCTTCTTTTAATGATATAAATGGTTTTGTGTAAGATACAATGTTGTATATCTAAGATACGCATCCTTAAGGAACGGGTTGAGATAAAAATAGAGTTTACCTTAAGTAAATGTAATTCACAATTAATAGAAAGATTAACTTCACTAGTTGAATTTCTTCACCGTAATATCCAAGACGTAAACTTTAACATCAAATTTTGGTCCTTTGATTTCGTCATTTTAATTAACTTTACATTATATATAAATCCGCACATTATATGAAATAATTTCATCTTTGAATAAAAGAGACATAGAATTAAATAACCATCATATTCAAATCATGCACGTTTTACGTAGTGGTGAATTGTTTTTATTAAGTAAATAAAATACAAAAATTGCTCATAATAAATATAAAAACTGACAATAGCTAGTTGAAACTATTGTGATAATAATTATATTCTGTTATTATATACTTTCAACTAATTTAAGCAACGTTGAGCGTGTCAGCACTTGGACGGGTGACCGCCAGATATGGGACATCATGTTTGTTGAGCCCGTCAGCCTACCGGTGGCAACTCAGACCAGGCGTAGGAATGATTACCTTAACCCAAATACTTTCATCGTGAATCGTGTATGTGGTCAATGGAGTGAGACTGCACGCGACTAAAAGCACTACGGTCCTGCAAGAACCCAAGCCTCCTCCACAACAGCCAACCAATCTAGCGGTTTCTCCTTCCATCTGCCAACCATCAAAAGCTTCGAATCCCCCTCCACATCGTCCAGCCTCTTCTCCATTTTCCATCTGGTTTGCCATTAACCATCTATTTGGGTAATCTTTCATCGTGCATCCTCTCAACGTGTCCTAACCATCTTATTCTTGTTCTTTTAACTAAAGCCACGATGCTGGGTTCCCCATTCCTACTTCTTCTCTAAACTCCATTCCCCCGAGATTCCTTTCTATATCCTTTCTAATACCTTTCTCTCCCAGCAGTTGAGCATCTGTTCTGCTTCGGTCATGTTTCTCCTCCATAGATCACTACTGGCCTTACGATGGTTTTGTAAATGATTATTCTCATTCTTTTAGAGAGAGTTCTTAAATTCAGTATTTTTTGCAGAGGGCAATGTCATTTCGCTCTCTACTTTGTTATCATCTGTAATCATGTTTGCCAGGTGCTTAAACTGATTTACAGAACTGAAATTGAGGTCTCTGAACATCACTTTGCTATTCTCTTCCTTATCCTTTCTTAAACTTTTCATGTACACCGTCTAGCCTTCATTCACCTTAAGGCCCAATTCATATGCTGCTTCTTCGAATTCCTGGAATGTACCTTTTAATGCTGCTGGGGGTCTTGCGGCAATGACTACATCATCTGCATATGCTAGATGTTGAGACAGTCTATTGTAAATAGTCCATCCTAGATTAGTTCAGATTGAACGAATAGCTACTTCTAACGCTATATTAAATAGAAGATGAACCAGAGGATCCCCCTGTCTTAATCTATTTCCCACAGAACATTCCTGGGACAGCGAATTTCCAAGCTTAATTTGACAGGTAGCGTTCATAAGTGTCATTTTTACCAGTCTGGTTCGTTTTTTCGGTATGCCTACCTTTACCATGGCTTTTAAAATTTCCATTCTGTCCACACTGTCATAAGCCTGTTAAAAGTCCACGAGTAGCAAATGTAGGTTGTTGTACTCATAACACTTTTCTATTGCCTGCCTCAGGGTGAATATTTGGTCAACTGTCGATCTACCGGGCCGGAACCTTTCTTTATATTTTCAGTGAAATTGGACACTATTTTATGTAGAAGCACTGCCAGTATTTTATACGTTGTGCTTAGTAGAGCAATGCCTCTATAGTTATTACACGTCAGCTTGTCTCTTTTATTGTGAATAGGACATATTGTTGCTCTTGCTTAATCTTATGGCATTTTTTCTTCCATCCATATCTCCCAAATCAAATCATAAATTGCTTTCCACAAATCACTGCCACCATTTTTCATCATCTCTAGAGTAATCTCGCCAAAACCTGGCGACGATTTAATTATGTCGATAATTTCTTCCTTCTCAGGAGCTTCCACTTCTCCTGCATCTTGCTGCGCCTTACCCAGGAGCTCATCTAGATTGAAGCTTAATCTAAAGCTCTCCAAGGTTTAGTATGCCAAAAAAAATGTATGTACATCTATCATGAAGAAATATTATCGCCAAAGAATTTTGAATATCAAGGGCGAGAATTGACTAATGTTTGGAAATTCTTATTTGTTTTACTTTATTTATTTTCTATTTGTCCTCAAGTTGTGTTTTGGAATCTCTCTTTGCCTAGCCAGAACATTCGACGTTTCGTTTGTTCTTAGTATTGACACATGTGTTACACTTCATGTTCTAATGAGAAATAAACACCAACTTTGAATCGAATGAAAAAGGATGTGAAATTAGGAAAATAATAATAATTACATCTATAACCCTAAGAACTTGGGTACTTTTATTTTATTATTATTTTTTTTTTTTTTTTTACCAATTTAGCAATATCAGAAATTTTTATTTAACTGTTGCTTTTTTTTTCTTAGAGCTGTAAGACAGTCTTCCATAACCATTGCAAGGAGAATTAAAATATTTTAAAAACACACAGTTTAGATGTTTTAGATATAGATTCAGAAGAAAATATCTGTTAAAATTGCTCTCCTATGAAGTCAAGAAAAAATTGGCATTGTACCTTTTGACATGGACTGATGGTCACATAATAAAACTATAAACGTCTTTAAATCAACTTTAATTTTAATTTAGCATTCATTAATGTTTAACATATTTTTATGTAGGCGATTAAAATATAATTAATTTTTTAATCATTTATTATTTCGATTTTAAATACAGCTCATATTAAATTAAAATCAGCCCTCAGATCCTGGAAGGGCAGACACCTCAAAGTGAACCATTACTAGCCAGACGCGAATCCAATATCCTCAAGGAAACCTGTCTTAAAGCATTAGTATACTGATGTAGTCTGGAAGCGGCGATATTAGGATGTATGTACATCCTCCCTCTACCAGGACTACTAGCCAATAGTCAATACTACTAGTCTGAGAGCTCTACCACATGAGCTATTTACCATGGAACGATATGTGCAAAATGTAACAAATACAATCTTCGAAATTTTGAAAAAAAAAAATTGGAATCCTGATAGAACACTTCCGAATTTTAGATTTCTCAATTTTTTCAGGAAATAATTCTGTTCTTGAAAAACATGAAAAATGCCACCAAAGATTATTAAAATCTGATTGTACCGGATCCGAGTAATATTAAAAGATAAGGAAGATAGTTCAACTAGAACAGATAGAAACAGTTCGACTCATTATTATTTACACTTATTTTGGACAGGATCAAAGGTATTTGCATTATGAGTCAACTTATTTACTAATAGGTATCTAAGATTAAGATCCACACAACGAAATGTCGGCGAACAAAAAAGAAGAGTTTCAGGTGACCATTCACGCCTCGATAACCTATCCTCAAACCATAGTCCACTAATCCTAACTATCTCCATATCCCCAACTCCTTTATTATCTCCACCCTCATTCATAAGGGGCCCAGTAAACTGGAATTCCATTCACCGAATCCTAACAGACCAAATCGATATTAAAGTTTCTCTGAAAACCTTTCCTTTACAAACCTTAAAAACTGTCTGGTCTGCTTCCTCAACCTATGATGTCCCAAATAAACCCAAGACAAATCCTCTACCACAACATCTCAAAGACCTCATCAAAACCAAGCGCCAATACAGTACATTATAGCAAGGCATTAGACATCCTTCTGATCGTCGCTCATATAACCATTACTGTAAACTAGTTAGGAGGGAATTGTTCCACCACCGATCCGAGTCCTTCAATTCCTACCTCTCTTCCCTTTCTACTCACGGCAATTCCCTTTGGAACATGACCAACATAATCCTAAAATCCAAACACATTTCCCACCACCTCCGACGAGATGATAGCACATGGGCAGAATCCGACAAAGATAAAGCCTAAGATCTAGCCATACACCTTTCTCACACATACACTCCTCATTCTGAACTTCATACTTACGAAGTTGATTATTTATTCATTTCTATTCGTACGTTATTTTATTTTAGTATGAATGTGATCAATCATCACTATTACTTATTGCCCAACAACTATGGCAGATTGTAATATATAATATTATCAATATATAAAAATTAATCATGTGATCAACTCAAGAAACACAAAATAGCAGCAAACGAAAAACAGAGGTTTACGAGACCCTTGCAGGTAATTTGCTGCGAACGATAGGAAGTAGTGGGTCGAGAGACCTTTTGAATAAAAATTTGGAGTACAAAAAACGAAATAGTAGGAAGTCACACTCAGCCCCTGCCAAAACCTGAAAAAAAAATGATGGCGTTGTAGACTATAATGCGACCATTCAATGGTAAACAAATAGGTTAGTAAAAGCCATTATTATCCCATAGCATATCCCCTAAAATATAGGGTGTTTTTTTAAGCCCGATAGAACTTGAAATTGTAAAAAATAACACAAAAAATTAAATTGTAATCAAAATTTTTTTTTATTCGAAAGATCAATACGTGACATTAACATTTGAAAATGATTTCGGACATATGGGCACCGCGGCTGTTCTTGACGAAGCGCATTCTGGACGTCCAATTTTGGGCCACTTTTTCGAGCACTGCTGGCCGTATGTCACGAATAACACGAACAATGCTGGCCTCCAAGGCGTCAATTGTTGCTGGTTTATCAGCATAAACCAGTGACTTCACGTAGCCCCACAGGAAATAATCGAGAGGTGTCAAATCGCACGACCATATGCGGCAATTTTGCTTATTAACAAACCCGTTAAGCCAAAAATGCGCCTCATCGCTGAACACAATTTTACAGAATGCGCTTCGTCAAGAACAGCCGCGGTGCCCATATGCCCGAAATCATTTTCAAATGTTAATGTCACGTATTGATCTTTCGAATAAAAAAAAAATTTTGATTACAATTTAATTTTTTGTGTTATTTTTTACAATTTCAAGTTCTATCGGGCTTAAAAAAAAAACCTATATAAAGTGATATTTTTGAAATTCAAATGAATCCATTACAGTGATCAAAGATTTATAGAAATCCGATTCCATATAATGTTTGGCCCATTGTAATGATTCTTACTTAGCGTAGCAAATCTAATATTGTAGTTATTAAAGTGGTAGCTAAATTCGAATCTTCAGTCAGTTTTAAAAATTTGTTTTTCGATTAAATGTTTAAATATTTTGACTTTTACGCCGTTTAATACTGAATATTATTGAAAACAATAAAAAACAAGACATTAAAAATACTCCAAGGCAGTTCATATTGATTTATGCTTGAAAAAAAAAAAAATAGAGAAATAAAATCAAACATATGACTATTTAGGAAAACAGCTAATTCAAATAGAGGTATGTGGCAAATTAAACCAAAACATTAATTTTTAGATAAACTAGAAAAAGTAGGTGGACAATGGTCATCAATGGATTTCTTAATTTTCTATTTGTTTTAATTATAAACTGTATTCTACATATTATTTTAGGAAAATCATTTATAATCAACAAAGAAACACATGAGAATTTCTTTATTACTAAAGAAATTATTTTGTATCTTCTTCAAAAGAAGAAGAGGAATATCGATTGGAGGAATTGGAGAAATCGAGGACACTCATAGTTTCAACCAGTATTCCTTAGATATTTAGAGTAATATCTTTTCATATCTCAGAATATTGGTTCCTGAGAAATGATTTATTCTCAGATCAGTCATGATGAATACCCAAATAGATAACAATATAGGAGCATCGGATATTAAATTAAATATTCTGTTCTATTGAATTCAATATGAACATATATTCAATATTTACAAGGCCTATGTAGTGTTTGAACGTTAACGTGGAGGATCCAGTCCTACAAGAGATAGTAACTTTTTCCCGTTTAATCATTATCTGGATAAGACCATTTAGAACAAAATCAACACACCTACTCGTTTTATTTAGAAATCTAAATTTTCATAATTAAAGTTACATTAGAACTGATTTTTAGGTTTATAAACCAAAAATTTTTACGATTTATTTTTTTGGAAACTAACAACCCGTAAGAGCATAGAAATGAAAACTGTCACCATGCTTAAAAAGTCAGTAAGTTATTTCAAAGTAATTATTATACCTGGGAGCAAAATTGTGATCCTATTTCTAAATAAAAAAAAGAAAAAGGGACTAGAACCCGAATCACTCACTATTATTTTGTTTTGTGAGTTACAAAATCTAAAACTAACATATGGGATATTCTACAACAAACATCTCAGGCAGATATTTCAGAAATTAGTAAGATTTCTGTAATATAATATAGTTTGATTATACAAGTACATTTTTTTTTAAAGTGTAAACTACTTGAGCACAATAGCAAGAAAATAAAGGTTTTAAGCTTGAATTTATTACATTATGGTACACTAATGTAAAAATCGTGTTATTATTAGTGAATAATTTAAAAAAAAAAGTTTTAAGTTTAAGTTTTATAATCTGCTTGATATCATTTGTTGCCTGACATTTTGGCCTAAGGGGCGAAAATTTGAAGTAATTTGAAACAAAAAAAGTTGAGCAAAAGGATTTTCTTTTTTTAAATTAATTACTAAATCTCAAAAAATAATTAAACATTTAATTATTATATTAATAAATTTATTATAGCACAACCTGTATTTTAATATAATATAATATATTATATTTATTTGTAAGGTGTGATAAGTGGAGGTTAAAAAAAATAAATATATGTACAACAATTAATAATAAATTAAATATATACATAATACGCCAGGAACTTTTCTGATTAATATTTCTTAATCCTGGTTTTAAAAGTGGCCATTTCTTTACAAAACAAAACTTTTATAAGTTATTGTCTTGAGAGGTGGTATTCCTCTAACAGAAGCTACATCTCCTTCCTAAATATCACACATATGTTTTAATAAAATAATGGAAAGAAAATTGCATGATATTTTAACACGAAAGCTGGGATTGACAAGTAGTCAATGATTTTACTAAAATTAGTAATAAAGAAAAAAACAATTTTATTCATACCATACAATCTTTTATTCTACTATGTACATCATCACACCACTTATTTCGGTATTTCGATAATTAGTATTATTATTTGCAAGGATTTATTTCAGAGAGTGAATGAGGATTAAATTACTTTCGACCGATCCTTTCTCTAGAACTAACAATGGTCCTAAAAGATCCAAGTTTAGAACAGTGACAATCCTATTAAGGATTATACCACCAATTATTTTTGGCCAAGTTTTGAGATTGAAATAATCCAATTATGATTTAAAACTTTAAGCTCACATGATACAGATTTTTCAGACTTAGAAATTTTACCCATTTGAGGAAAATATAATGACAGTATGGTCGCTGAATTACATCAAATGATATTTGTCAAAAACGTTTGAAAAATGCCCTCATTCTGATTAGCTAGAGATTTTACATTTAGCATTTGTTAAGTCTTCAAAAGAAAATATAACATAATAACATGAACATACTTCTTATATTTCCGGATTAGAACTATCAACGTACTGATATCTTGGCTGACTCACAACGGACCTGGCCCAAATCAAATAGCAATAAACTAATATGACATTTTTTCTCATAATAATTGACTTTTTTATTTTATACATGTCACCTTTCACTGTTATTGCTATTTCTGAAAATCTTTATCTCTTTTTTAAATTATCCTGTAGTGTTTAATGGGGTTTGCGGTTCCGTTTGACCTTCAGTAAACCTACAACTATTTACTGCTCTACAGCGTACATAGACAATGATCTTTTGCCGTGTACGGGGCTTCGGGGGTTCTATGTCCGACTAGGGGTTCCCCATACACGTATTATATAGAAATTTATTCATATATTCATGTATTTATATTATGTATTTGTATTTATATATCTGCGCTATACTTAATTCAGACACATAGACCCCCTCGCCATGGTATGCTAGATATGAATATCTATAATTAATCATTGGAGTACTTTTCAAACGGTATCGTGTTTACCAATTTACTATGCTATTATATATGAGGTGGCATGCAGGGATTCTTAAATATAAAGTAAAGTTGTTACATATTTTATATTCGCAATCATATACACATTAGCAAGAATAATATTATGAGAGAGCATCGTAGACTTGTTTCCTTATACTTTATTTGTTATATTATGAATTGAGAAGTACCAGTTGGGATCTTTGATATTTATATTGATTCTAAGTTATTAATTCTATTATTGCCATTCAAATTACAACAGAAAAGGTCTTACTTGTTTTGGTACGCCGGCTTGGCAGTTGTCGCGGCAGAACATCTATATTCGCTTGGCTCTTAGCCTCCCGGCGGCCGTTGCTTAATCCCTGGGAGGTGCGACTACCTCCTCTGGCCTCCAACTGGTCAGCCGCTCTCTCTTTCTCCAAACTCTCCTCTTCCAGGACTGTCCTCCCAGACTGTCTTCCACTGTCTTTCCAGTCTTCAAGTGTTCCTCGACCGTTTTCAAGTGTCCATCTCTCCTAGACTGTGTCCCACTGTCCTCCGACCTTCAACTCTTGTCCTCTCGTCTCCCAGTGTTCCTCGACCGTTCCTTCTGCTCCTTTTTGCTTATTTTCTCCCCTCTCCTTCTGACTCCTCCAATAATTAGATAATGTTATTTTTCCCATGGTTTAAAAATAAACAGAACAGTCAACATACGTTAAATTGACGTTTTAGAGAAAAACTCACATGCGACTTATGCCGTGGTATCTACCGTATATCTACCTCAAGGTATTGCTGTAATACAAAAATACTACTAAAATTAATATATTTTAGATGCCAAGAGATATTAGAGATTTATAAACACTGAACGAATGATTAATATAACTTGAGCTAAGGCACACCTACCCACTATTGACATTTTCTAGGTATCATAGAAATGAATTCAATTCAAATTTTTGTTCATTGAAAACGTTATTTAATGATTTTCTTATTCAATTTTTTTGGAAAACATAATCCATTATTTACGAATAGCATAAAGTAAAATTTATCATTTGAGAATGATTAATTTGCTACTAGCGAGGAAGCAGATGGTGCTGGTAACATACTGAGAAAGTTAAAGAAGGAATATGATCGTTGATGATTGTTAATGCTGTGAAGATGTAATTTACATCATCTAGAAAAATGCCATAGAACTTAACCTAGAAGAAGCAATGAAAAAAAGTTTACCACATAAAATATTTTGGTTTCATAAATGCAGTAGATAATTATACTTCTTCTTCTTCTTTCTCGTCCTCTTTAAGTGCCTTTCAGCGTGGAGGAGCCTGACTAACCACTTGGTCCAAACATCTCGGTCCATGGCAAGCATTTTCATTTGAGCCAGCGATTTTCCTCTTTCCAGACCTAGTCGTTGGATATGTTCCATATAACTCCTTCTTGGTCTGCCTTATGATCTACAAGTCAGCCATTTTCTTGGCACTCTGTCTTCCACCATTCTACAGACGTGTCCATACCATCGGACTCGTAAAATAACTGATTTTACTGAGGGGAGGATCTGAAGTTATTCTCTCAATCATTCATTCCTCATCCTATCTCTCCTAGTTTTGCCCAATATTCTTTGCAAAAATCGCATTTCAGCAGCCATAATCCTGGTCATGTGCTTGTCTTGGGTCACCCAAAATTCACTGCTATATAATAGTATTGGAAGATATATTGCTTTAAAGCTATGGAGCTTGATATTCTTATCTACCTCCCTCTTTCCCACAATAGTATTGCATATCTGGTAGTAAATACTATTTGATTTATTTATTCTATTGGACACTTATGAAACATAATTAGGAGTTCGTTTGAAAATATTAAATCGAGCAATAGGTCTTGGATAGACCTATATAGAAATAGGGTATATTTACCATATAAATAGCAATACAGCCATAAATTTGAATATAAGACATCAACCTCTGAAGGACGAACATTTATTTAGAAGAGAAGACTTCAATTTAAAAAAATCAAATCTAGCCTCATTGATTAAAATTGAAAAAAATGGTGTGAAAGAGTTACTACTACTACGTGAAGGGCCGTCACGAATTTTCGCCATTGATCTCTATCAGATCCAAGTTTTACATTTTTCTACACTGCGGGCCCGACTGGTTTACCTCGATAATTTAATTACGACAAGTGTGGTGAGTTCTGTTAAGAATTTACAGTTCAGAAATCAGTACTAGTTTGCTACACAAAGCTCACGTGACTGGCAACACCCAACTTACTGGGTTATCTAATCTTAACTAACTAGTATTCAGTTGCTGAACTTAATTCTGGCATCAATAAGCCAAGTGCTCAAATCTAGATTAATTATTTTTTAAAATATTTATTATCCATTTATTGTGTAATTAAATATTAGCACTTAATTAATTTACTATATACTTATTGCAAACAATATTTATTCGTTTTCTCATCTTCTCTATCTTCCTTCTTATGCGTGAAAGGTTGTCAATCTGACGCTGCTAAGCCTTAGGCTCCTTGCTGAACATCTCTAGTGGTTTAGTGTTTTTTCTTCAACCCCTTACGCCTTAACTCCCTTGACCATAAACGGCCTCAGAAAGGACTTAACCACTCGAGCTGCCTTATTTTTAGCATAGGAATTATCTGCTGCGTAGACATTTTCTTGCAAAATGAAATGAAAGTCTCTTCTTGTTTTTCCTCTGCAACTCAACGTAAAAGTTTCATTTCAGCTCCTGCGATTCTTGTTAAGCATGATTCATTTACCTATATGTGTCGTGTCATTCCCGCAGGTAAGAGTAGGGAGGTATACTGATTTATAAATATGGAGTTTAATTTCTTACCCCACATCTCGACGGCCAACGATACTATTGTATATATTATATTATATTTCGTTGACTCTAGCAATTTTATTTCATATTTTCCATTCTATTTTTGCCATATATTTATGTTAACGTCTAAGTAGTTGAAGTCTCCATCTACTTCAAAAATGTAGTTGTTACAGCCCACCACTGTTTCGTGCTCCTTTCGGGAAAGGATCAGTTGGAACAAGGATCAAAGGACCAGTGCCTCCTTTCTCTCGGAGGCATTGGTGGTTCCTCGTCCTACTCCAGTTAAGATTGTTTTAATTTTTCTTCTATATTACAAATGAGAACATCATCTGCATATAAAGAGATATTGGCTGAGTATCGTTCTCATGTTCTACTTACTTATGATTGTTCGAGTTGTTCGCCTTTTATAAATTTTATGGATTTCATTTATAAATAAGGTAAATAAGAATGGGCTCAGACTATCCCCCTGTTTAATGCCCCTATCAATTGGAAAAGGAGCAGACTCTGTTTTTATCCTTACTACTGCTTTTGAATTTGTGTATACAAAGTATTATTTATTATTTAATCATAATAATTTAATATGTATTATTAATCATAATTATTTAATATTCATTGAATGAATATTTATATAATGCTTTGGAAAAAGTAATTACATCAGAAGGAGATAATGTTAATCATAATTAATATATAAGAAATGGAAATTCCACAACATAATTATTAATTCGACATTTCGTTTAATTTTGTAAGTCTTATAAATCTTTATTGAGATTAAAAAATTATATATTAACTTATCATATCAGAGAATTATTGAAGGAATTCTGCAAAAAAGTTATATTGAAATCCTAAAAATGGAGGCGAAAACAAGATGTCTTCATGGTCCATCGGTTTTTTCTTCTGCTTTTTATAGTAGTATAAAAATCGCATAGTTAAGTATACCACAGTTACGAATTATCAAAGCTTAAGCAACGATACTTTATAAATTAGGAGCACGTATATTTAATCCTAATAATTCAATAGTAAAAAATAAAACTGCGAATTAATTTATATTAACAACGTAATTCGAAATTGTAAAAATTAAACATAATATTTGATATCAGAAATGAAATATAGATTTACATAAGCCAATCCAATACTTTCCAAGGGTTGGCGAGGTATTTGGATCAGGCATTCCTCTGCTCTGCTGAATCAACAAGTAATAAAATATCTCTAACTTCATCAACAATCCAATGCACCCTTCTCAATAATCAACAGATAACATCCTTCTTCTCTAGAGGTTTATTGAATACCTACTTTATAGCTGTTAGTTTATGGCGTCACAAAAGAAAACAGAAAATAAATGAAAAGTTAATTATTTAGGAATGAATTCTTAGAGTTTTAAACAAAAGTGTGATATTTCCGCAAGATATATCAATAAACCACTTTGTTCTAACTGTTAAATATTTTTTAAATACCTAAAATTCTGTCATAAATACTGTTATAACAAGAAAATACTATAGTTTCAAATATAACAGTATTTATAACAATAACAATATTATAACATGAAAATACTATAGTTTCAAATATAAGTTACAATACAACCATTGGTACATTATACTTATTTATGACAATAAATGTATATTTATCAGATCTAGAAGTTTATATCTCATGGTAAGAAAATCAGTAGCATTAAATTACAGAATAATTCATGATTGGTCTTACCTTGTGTCGTTAAATCAAGATCTTGATAACCTGAAAAAAAATATATATATGGATATCAAAACAAGAATGTAAAAAAGTATTTTTAAAACAAGACTACTATACACAATTACTCATACAATTAATCTAATTAAAACTGCATATGGGAAAGCATCTTTAGTATCCACAATGTGTTTGTTTAGTGTTTCACTTGTGACTGAAGTATATTATATGCTGTCAATTTTAGTATAACAAATTTTAATAACATAAGCCAATCCCTAAATTTCCCCAAAAATTTAAATAAATATCGAAACTAGTAATCCATTTATGAGATTTGTAGGTTTTAAGAATAGAGATAATCAATGTTTCTAAAGTAAAAAGAATAGAGAAAATTTAGAAATTTATTTTTAATCAAACAGAAAGAGTGAATTGAATTTTTTTTAATATACTAATTAAAATTTACACCATGTAATGAAATGAAATGAAAAAATAACTTTATTCTGAGACATATGTCCCCTAAGAATAAATACATGGTTCATATAGTGAGATTTTTACCTGGCGAGCGTTTCCAAATTTTCAGATAGTAGAATGAAATTACATTGGTATATTGGCTTTACTACTGTTTATAATGTTTATCAATAGCTGCCTATTTATTTGATTACAAAGATGTGGAGGTTTGGTTATTCAATAAATGAAGTGTTGTTGAAAGGAGAGAATTGATGAGGACTGGCGAATGGAGATGGGAAGAGAATTCCAGAGGGAGGTTGGACGTATGACGAAGGATTTGCTTAAGAAGGAGGTTCTATAGGAGGGCATATATAAATCATTCGGATGGGATCTGGTGTTTAATGAGTGGATGGATGAACGAAGAGTGAGGAGATCTATGATATAGGTAGGTTTTTTGATGTTAAGAACTTGGAATAGAAAAACTCCAAGGAGGTATTGCCTTTGGGAGGTTGGATAGAGCCACTTCAACTCGGAATACCAGCGGGAGACTTGAGAGCGCCTAGGGAACCCAAAGATTAATCTTACAAAGCAATTCATGAGTCTCTTCAGTCTCAACTCTAGGTCCTGCAGATAGCCCTCCCTACACCAAGGATCCGTAGTCGAAGTGGGGGAAGACCTGACGAGTGTTCTGAGGAATGGAATTACGGAATTTTAGGAATTGTTTGAGTACAGTTATGGATTTGCGTGTGATTTGGGAAATATGGTTATTCCAGGAGAGGTGTTGATCAAAGGTGACACCCAGGTTTTTTATTGTAGGATAGAAATGAATCGGTTGGTTGTTAAGGAATAGTAGGGGACATTAAGGGAGGGTATGAAGGAAGAGCTTGGAACCGATAAGAATGACCTTCGTTTAAAGTATGACCATGTAAGTGTAAAGTAATTACGATTATGGGTTGTGAAGGTACTTCCCATTGGTAGCATTTAGGAACATTATTTAAGTAATTATGAAAAAGTGAAAACCTTGAAAAATAAATAAATAAATTGCATAGTCAAAACAAAACTAATTCCAAATATAATCCGAAATATCAGCAAATAACGATTCCAATTAGGTATTTGAAACTTCAAATAGAATATTGAAATTTCCGAATCAAAAATAATAATAATAATTTTGATTGTTATTTATTTAATAATATGTTTATTTACTTATCACGTACCCTTACTAATAATTACTTGGTGTTTAATAATAGCCACTTATTATCTTCATTGAAATAGTCTGACTCAGCTTGAATGCCATATTTTTAAAAACTCCTTCCTCTAAAGAACCTATACCTTTTTTATTTGAAATAATTAACCATCATTAGCTTTGTAATTAGCTATATCTAGCAGTAATGAACGTAAGATAAAAGAATTTAACAATTGACTAAAGGAGAAATATTTTTCAGATTGAAAACGAATTTCCGAAGATAAGAGAAGTAATATAGACGTATGATATACCGTTGGATAGCCAACATTTTTCAAAAGTAATATCTGACACACACACAGTCATAAAAAAAAATGAAAAATGCATGCATAAACAAAATTTATAAAAATAAATGCTTTCGTTTGCTATGGTTGTTATGAATGTATTCAGTATTTACTTTCACTAGGGTAGTAATTTACAAAATATACATAACAAGGGGAAGCATAGCAATCACATAACTTTCATTAGAGCAATTTGAACAAAAATTAATATCAATTAAAATGAGGATAATTGGGAGGATGGTAAGTTAAAATTGTTCCCCAAAATTTCATTAGTAATTTTAAAAAAATCGCAATACGTTGAAAATGAAAATTGAATAAGAAAAATTAAAATCTATTTTGCCATTTAATTGAGGGAACTTGTGCGTTTTTATTTGGCAAATATTTATTTATAAATAAGCCCAGACCAAGGATGTTCAAACCGTTAACAGGTTATATACGTACTAAAAAGAAGACGATTGGTAAATAACATGCTGTAATTCCATCAATTTCCGAATATTTTTACCATTTCCCTCGTTGAACTACCCGACGAGGCGTACAATGCTGCCTAACAAGACCAACTCGAGCAAACAAACTAAATAAAGGAGGCTGTGTGTGACAGTCGACAGTCGGAGCACGTCGTGTCGCTCCTACGCACTCACCTCCCATCATCCCATCCAGTCTCACATAATTTATAATTGCTGCAGTTTTACGAATTCTCATGACAATTTAAGATTATTTTTTTTTTACAGTTCTTCAAATTGGCTATACAAATTTGATTATACCTTTTAATTAGAACGGACTGCTACAACATTCAGAAAGAATGATTTTTTTTTATATGGCTAATTTATTGGAAACAAAAACGAATACTAAGTTATAAATATAAGTGAAAGAGGGAAGTTGTTTGTAAAAAAGGTTTTTTAAATCTTTTTTAATTTATTTATTTAATGTAATTTACAACTATACAAAATAATACAGTAGGTAAATATGTTGTATGTTTCATATACACTTGAAAATCTTGGGAAGGAACCACCCATTGGTGGTACTTCAAACATTAATTTAAAGTAGAAGGTCTCGTGGCCATCTTCTTTTCAGACGCCTCGGAGGATTATCAGAGATTGTTAAGGATGAAAGATTAAGAATTAATGGGTTAGGATGGTTAAGGAATTTGGAATGAACAGACACATATCTGTTTTGGGTCAAATCTGCAACGAATGGGACGTTAAGGTCTTTGTGAATGAGTTTATTTGTGACGTAATAAGGAGCATCAAGGATTTTACGTAGGATTTTGGATTGTAACGATTGGATGCGGAAAGAATTTGATGGTTTGGTGAAGCCCCAGAGCTCAATGCCATAAGTCCAAATTGGTCTGATTATCGTAGTGTATACTAATTTTTTCTAGTGAATGGGAAGTTTAGAGCATTTGTCAAGTAAGTGTTGTAGCAATCGGAATCTACGAGCAGTTTCTTGTCGTTTCAGTCTTGTGTATGGATTCCAAGTAAGTCTCTAGTCAAGATGGAGTCCTAAGTATCCATTTTTTTTTAAATCTAGGATATGAATTTAAAAAAATTATACGAGACAAAGTTATTTGAGATTTTAAAAAAAAAATCAATATTAAAGTTGTATCCTTGAGAATGGCCTAAGGGCTGAAACGTTGGAGAACTATTAAAGAATAAAGGATTGAAAGTAAAAAGTATCAAAATTCTGTAAATTGATAATGAACTAAACCACTCTCAAACAATCATATAAAAAACAATTAATCTAATACGGTGTTATAGATTGAAAATTCAATGTATTTAGATCTTCTACTGAAAAGCCTACTTAGATAAAAGCAAAAAAAAAAACGTTACGTTCACTAGGCTATTTGTAAATAATCAGCCATTTGCGAATTAAGTAAAAACAAATGCATAAACTTTGAAACTTGGTTTGAGTTGTCCAAAAAATTTGCAATTTATTGGTAAAATGTCAATTTAGACTAAAATTGTGCATTTTTTAAAAATTTATTGACACTTAAAACTGTATTCATATAGAAATACATCTAGTAAATTTTATACACGATCATAATGGTATGATAGAGGCATATAAAGAAACAATTCATTGGTAGCACTCTATTAACATTTCTACACTAGGAGGTCTCCAAGCCATATTCTTTTAAGACGTCTTAGAGAATTGTCGAATGGAAGAGGAAGCAAGATATATATATATAAGTTATAAACAGAGTATAGGTATTATGACTCTTAATACCTAAACT
>NW_027111172.1:336186-355951 GCF_000696795.3 Halyomorpha halys | reverse complement strand
AAAAAAAAGGGTATTGAGCAAAGGAAAGTCTTCCACAATGCTTGCGACTATTACTACCGATTCAAGAACATTTTTAAAGTGCGGAGGTTCCTGATCAGTAAATCATGGAAAGTATTTTTATGCAATCTCATGAATTTCAATCTTCCTGTTTTTTCTTTAAAAATAATTGATTTCCATTTAAGTGCTCAAGAGTAAATTTTACTTTCTACTAATATATTTCGCTTTAATCTAGGAAATATTAATACCCAACTATTATAGAAATACTTCAAAATAAAAACGTTCAAGAAATGTTAGTACCATTCGATGAAGTGCAAAAAGGTTTTTGTAATTCTAGATAATTTATGCAAAGTTCAGACTTTAACACCAGCATAAAAGAAAAAGTGCTGCTGTGAAAAACATATTAAGGGAAATAAAAGACATAAAGAAACGCCAAAAAAAAAGTTAAATATTCATTATTGAATTTTACATTTTATTCGTAAAAAAAACTTTGAGAAACTCTGTTTAAACTTATCTTAGCGAAAGTTGTAACCTAGACTGAATATATTTATTTTTAGGAATTGTTATAGGAAATAGTGGGGGTGACGGTAGCAGCGTGGTAATGCGCCTGTCTGGCAACCCAAAGGTTGCAAGTGCGAGCCCCGGCCCTATCCGGGATTTTTTCAAGCATATAATTATACAATACTCACTCACAGCTTCCCTCCCGGCATTCGTGTCTGTTAGCAAATGGGTGGCACTCACAAAAATAGGCGTGGAAGTGACAAATCCACCATATGAAACGGGCGATGTATTTCCTAAGTACATCGCGCGAGGCCTTGGACATCCACGGTCTTTCGCGCCAATAATAATAATAGAAGAAATAGTAAAAATGAAACACAAATGAACCAGAAAAATCATTTTAATACTTTCTGAATTTTGTTTTTATTAGTATATATAATTAAATATTGTAGATTTAACTGTTTCTTACTAAAGCATCCTCCTTTCCTGTCAGCGTAGATTTGACTTGCTAAATACTGAAAACTATCTTTCATATGCTCACCACAGCTCATGACCTTAGTCAAGAATGATATCATGTACACTCCCTCCTTCCCTCTCCAATTCACTTTCTTTTCTGTCCATTAGAAGTCAATTATTTATTTTGTTAAATCCATAAATGTCATTGCTTTCGTTGTTAACTTTACTTTTATCTTTTATTAGGAATTATTATTTTAATCTATTTATTTTATCTTAATTTTTTTTAATTTATAACATTGTATATAGTTAGGAGTGTCTTTTGTATAAGTCTATACCCCTACCCCATAATCAATTGTTTAAAAAAATGAACCTCTTACATTAATATCTTAATATCTGGTAATTAATAAATAAACAATGCCCTCCCCAATAGGAAATTATTTAAATTCAAAAGTTTTTTTATGGATCAATTCGATAATTTTATATAACAACACAGACTATGATAGTTTCTAATTAATTTTTTTTAATGTTTTCGAAATCGGATTGGTATTTATAAAAAAAAAAAGAAAAAGAAAATTGGGTTTTAATTTGTTTTACAGTAACATTTGTGAGCTTTATTTTACATCTCAGTCCTTTTCAATAGGTTTAAGAATTAGAATTATAACCAAGCTTTGTAAAACTTGTTAAAAAAAAAAATCCGGAAAATACTATATTAATATTCGCTTTAGAAATACGAATGTTTTTACGAAATGTTCTACACACCACTTCATAAATTTGCTATATCTTTTCTATTCAGAAGTAGTAATGAAATTCTAAATAAAAAGAATTATCAATTTCTATGCAATTTAAAAATTTGAGAATTGAACATCTTAAAACATAGTGTTAAAAACACATTTTCACCTATGTAGTTATCACAGTTCATTCAGTGATTCATTCAGATTATGGGAAAATAGTAAAGATTAAATGATCAGATAGCGGATATAAAGTTTATTGCCATTGTTAAAATAATTAATGAATTGAGAATTTCATGATAGTACGTTTTATCTCCTTGTTATGAAATATAAAGTTACATCCGTATGAAAGTACTGATGAATTTTGTACTCTTCTCTAATCCCTTTTCAACACCCGTCCACATTCACCTCATGATTGAAATTATAAGTCGAGTAAAATTATCAACTACTTCCTCTTTTTGTGAGATGGACTGGAATGAAGTATTCGAATTTGGTATGAATGTCAATGACGAATTCCTATCGGAAATTAAATTTTAAAAAGAATTTGTTCTTTGCTCTTTATCGATTTATATCACACTCCATTTCTCTCCATTGACTTTTGAAATGGAATTTTCAATTAATATTGCATCAAAAACTCTCAAATTGGCAGCATACAGAATTTTTTTTTCAAACCCATGACCAATGATAAATTATTTGTTATTCAAAGTTTCTGTACATTTTTTTTTTATTCTGTATCCAATAAAATACCGTAGCTGGTGGATTTTTGACAATATCCTAGATAATTGGTTTAAAATATGGTTTCGCTGTAGAGTTCTACAATATTTATTTTCTAGATCTTCTTGAAGCCATTGCTGCCATCTATTAGTATCTTCCGCATGGCTCTCACAATCGTTTTGGTCACGCTATGAGTGTTTAAAACATGTAAGTCCCTACTTTCGAAACGGAATGTATTCATAGGTGAAACTACAATTACTAAAATCAGAAAACCGTTAGGGGATCGCCATATCGAAGATTATGCCGATTGGCAGCACTTGCGTTTACTGTTAACCCCTCTTTATGATATAATTATTGCACTCTGTCTATCTCTGCGATAAAAATTTAGTACTATACCATATACCTATTTGTGTTTTTTCCCACCCTTTCTCGTTTCATTTCTGAAATGCGGAGGAAGGAGGGAAGAAGAGTATCTGCTGGTCTACAAGTGCACACAAGAGTGAGATATAGAAGTTTTCACACCGTGAAGCCACCACGAAATAAAAGTTAACCCCCTACGGCATGATTGGAAAAGTGCTGTCTCAGACTCAAGATTTCTAAGGTGACGCCTACATCGCCATAGTTTATACAAAGCCTGTACTATATCTTAACGAACATTTATGAAATGGTTACAAAATGTGAAGCTAAGATAAATTGTTATGAACCATTATCCGTCAAGTCTACAGGCCTTCTCTTATAATCAAAACGTGCGTTAACCAAACATCCCATTTTCCTCTCTCAGTGAATATCCACTCAAAAATGATTCGATTTGGTATTTTCTTTATTTTTTTTCTTGTTTGGTTGAAGTCCTCCATCAAGGCCCTATGCAGCTCTATAGTGAGAATTTCAAGAAAATGGGGTAATCACGAAATATCGACTCATCCGGATGGTAATCGAACCCTCCACCTTCTGAACCAAATACTCTAGGACCCTAGCCCCAACTTACTATTAGGTTTCCTTCTTTTGTCTTGTAATCGCTCATAACAATAATTTATAACTAAACCATTAGCTTAAGCCTTGTTATAAATTTTGTATTTTTAATACAATATAAATAAACACTATTTCTCTGACTAAGTATTTATCTCTTATATTTTTATGATTTTATGCATTTGTTATTTTTAATTTATTTAGAACAATTATATTGGATATTACTTCCCTAAATATATTAATTTCTAAAATATATTTAACTAAGCAAGTTCGTTTTTACGAGTCACTTATACATTAGGATCGCAGCCAAATCCATTAAAATTGTTTTCACCTATGGTGCAGTTTTCACCAGTATGTATCCGGAACTAAAACTAAAAAAGAAAAAAGAGGGGAGAAAGCCGTCGGTGAAATGTAATAGAAGTTAAAGAAGCGAGAATAGTATATTATTGTTGGGATGACAAAAATGGTGGGATAAAACGGAGCATAAGAGCGTAAATTTTGGCAGAAAAAATACTGTTTTGGCGAAGGGCCAGAGAGAGCCCCACTAACACTGTTTCTAATTTACTGAGTCGATATGTGTTGCCGGCTAATAGTGACCCTTTCATCGCTTCGGCAAAAATTAATCGCTGGCCGCTACATTATGGCGCCCTAACCCTATGTCCTTATGTCCATGCTCTTGCCAACTCTACGGTTCAACCGATCATATATCGAGAGTATTGGATTAAATTCTATAGAGGGGAAGTGTTCATGATATATTTAAAAATAAATAATAAGTCTAATACTTGAGTCTCTAAGTTTGAGACCAGCCAAAGGTATTTAGTCGGTAAATTTCAATAAGTAAACATAAATGCAGAGTGATTCAGAACTGTATTACTATTTCTTCAGAGTGATAATACTGATGCCTACCAGAAAAAAAATTATAATTACTTCAATTCTCATTACTTTTTTTCGTAGATAATTGAATTTTAACAATTTTATCCATTAGCCACATTTAAAATAAAAACTTTCAGGTAATCTACATTGTTTACATATTTCTAAAAACGTTCAGTTTAATGTCTTAATTAAAATTTTAAGCATACATATTAAATAAATAATACTTGAACAGTTTACTACTTTCTCTTTATTTTCCACAAAATTATTCAAGCTGTTGAATATAATCAAATGATGATTTATTTTTCATTACTTATAAAAATGAGTGACTCATAGATGTCCAAACATTTTTATAATTATAAATTTCAACATTCCTTGTTTTCAGATTTTTCTGAAGTCTATAAATATTTTTATGAAATAGATAGAATAAACTAATAGCTTAGGGAATTTAGGTTGTTTACAATAGTAAGTTCCGTTATTTAATTTCCCGTACAAGTGCAGAATAATAATAAAATATTAAGAAAAAATGAGACTAGTGAGCGAAATTATAGAATTTCTACTATAAAAGCAGTGATGCGATATTAATAATTACAATTTTTTGTTAGTAGGTACTTTTTTTGTGAAATCTATTTGACAGGTTTCCGAGGGCTCTTGCCAATACCCCCTAGAGCCGAGAAAAGAATTATTTAGTTTTAAAAAATTTTGATATTATCTTTCGTTGACTTAATTATAGATAATTATAGATTTAATAGTTATTATATACTAATCAAAAGGTTTTTTTTGTGAAGAATCCGAGAAAATAATTACTATTCGTATCGAGAGAGCTTTGGTGTATAAAAAATTACCAAAACCAAAAGACGCTTCCAGTAAAGTAGGCTCAATATATTTTTTTTAACTTAATTTTTTTCTATTTATAATCCTAATCTTTTCTTGAGACTGGTAATTTTTTAATAAATAATTCAAATTTTATTCATTATAGTCTCAAAACCTTTTATTTCTCTTATAAGTCCGACGTTTCAGCCAATCCAGCCATCTTCAGGGACAATCTTGATACAACTTTGAAACCATATAATTTAAACAACTCTAACTTCATGCAGGCTATTCTGCCCAGGTCAAAAACATCAATATATAATTAGTCAAATATAACTTAAAACAAAGTCAAAATTATTTATCAGCAGACACTATTCCTTAAACTTTTATCACAACAATTGTTGTGTAACAATAGATGGAAAGCTGAATATACGTTCTTTAAATCCTTGTTGATAGATTTTAGATTTTTTGCCTTCACATTAGTTTAGCAAAATATATTTTCAGGGTGATATGAAATTGATATTCATTTTTCAAACCTTTAAAAATCCATTAATACAAATTTTCATATCAATAAAAAAAAAATCTTATTTTTTTTTCTGTAATCATAAAGATGACTACAACACGGTAAGATATTGAGGAATATTATAGGGCCCTAAAACTGTTCGAAATGGCACAAAAAAACCTACTTAAATTAAAAGCGAAGATGTAAAATAAAATGCTTTAGAAGTTCTTTATTTGAAACCGTATGTTTGATTATAATTAACTCCGTATTAATTAAATACATTATAATTTTAGGTTTCATATTATCATCAAATAAGTGGAATACCCGATATTTTATTCAATAAAATAAATTAAACCATCTCAGGTATTTTTAATAAACGGAATGACTAGTTGTATTATGATATTGAAATTATTATTAAAACGTTACCATAATTATGTGGGTTTGGACTTTGAGTGACAGAATTTGTACGCTTCGACTGTTTAGGCGCAGTCAACCTAAAGTTCCCACTAAGCTAAATTATGTTTTGTTTATTTTATACCAAAGAAAATAATCAGCTTTAGAAGAACTCCCTCGTGGTTGAAGTAGTGTTATTTAATTTCATTAATGAATCCTCTTTCATTTATCAATTTCAGCTTCACACCTACCCAGACGATATTCCAAAAACTTTTCCCTTCGTCCTTTTAACTAATTACTAACTGCATAAAAATCTAACAGAATGGAATTTGCGCGAACGTATAACAAAGGAGAGAGGGGTATGTCTTGTAGCTACTCTTTGATTGATTTATTCTAGGTACTATTTACGAGACAGGAGATTTCATAGAGAGAGGCATTCCACAATGTTTAGTCTTTGCTTCAGCTCGATAGAAGGTGGTATTTAACGAGTTTCTGAGATTGGAATTCAAAAAAGAGTACGGAAGTTTTTATAGGAAATCACCTTAGAAAGGATATACATCATGAGTACTCCAGATGCGTCCCTCAGGAGACGGCTGAGCCCATCCCTGTTAACCGTACTACCTTTGAAAAATTAAGAGGAAAATCGCTGGGAGCCCAGCCAACTTTAATCTGCTGAAAAGCGGGCCTTCTCCTGACAGGCCACCTAAAGAGCCGTAGTAGAAGATACGGAGAAAAAGACAGAAGTTAAAGTTGAACGTGTAAAACATCTTAATTAATGTAATCAATGTGATTTATTGGCAACATTAACATACCACGTGCAGTGTCATACTAGTCTGACCTAGTATGCTAGGTCTATATATACTAGCCTAAGTATGCTAGGAATTAATCATAATCAGTACATAAAAGAATTTGCCAGCGATATATATTTCTCTAGCACTGCTAGAAGTACTGTCCACCTTTCTGAAATCATCATCAATTTACAGCTAATTAATAATTATACAATGATGTATTTATGTTCTTTAGGATGTGAACGAAATGGCTTGACGAATCAATTCTTCTTACATCATTTTAAACACTGATTGAATCCATTTTAATAAATTAATATATTATAATTGAATAAATCATTTTTTTTCTTTTTTGGAATAGAAATAATAAATACTATCCACAACTAATTTCGATATAAATATTTTATTCTTAATCCAGACAATATTATACGTTCAATACAAAATTTACAGGATAAACACTTGGAAAGTTATATTAGTAATGAAATTTCAAAAAATATGGAATAATTGGTCTGATAGTTAGGAACATGTATTTTTTTTTATATACATTTACAAAAAAACAAAACAAAAAACAGAAAGAGGGAGACAATTTCCAAATAGGAATTCAGAATCACATTCTGAGAAACAGATGGTTTTGCCCCTTACCTTGAACAGCTCTATTTGTCTTAATAAATATCGTTGAAATAACTAAGACAATGAAATAGCCCAGAAAGAAGACTTGGATACAATTCAGGCAGAAGGAAAAGTCGAGGTAAATGTAGCAAGAAATAAAAATGTGGTGGCTACTTGGCCGAGGTTGTTCTCTCAGTTGTGACCTAACACGCTGTTTTATAGCCCTTACCTTCCTTTGGTTATGTCTACATCTTTTCTGTTTTCCTTTTATTTTGTTACCGGGCGCTTTCTGTTTATTATAACAATTTCCCGTCTTTTAATTTAATAATTTATAAAATGAAATTTAGTGCGGTGCGCGCATCGCACAACTTCCCCTTATCACGCTACTTACATCTTTAGGTTTTGATTAGATTGGTGGACTGGTGTTGAAGTTATTTCAATCTTTCTTCATTTATGGAAAAAAAAAATAAAAATAAAGACGAGAAAGGGAAAACATTTATTATGTTTCGATTACTATAAATATACATACTTAGATTTCTTGAGATGGAAATAACGAATCTTTTTTTTTCTCCCAATAATACAACATCATAACATGAAAAATAATTTAATTAAAAAAAAATCAGTTCTTTCATTATAAACTCCCTAACCACTCAAACCCCCTGGTTTCTAACCTAGCATCCTCTTCCATTCCTGACAATCCTCCGATGCGCCTGAAAAGAAGATGGCCACGAGACCAGGTAATGTAAAATGTCATTAGAGTGCTACCAATGGGTAGTTGCTCTACACGCCTGTAACACTCCATTTTAACTAAGATCATATTAACTAAATGTATTATGTAATATACAGTTGTAAATTTCAATAAAGATATAAAAAAAAAAATTGGAAATTACCCAATCCTACACTCCCATTTCTTCTAAGAGACGGAATGTTATTGTATATTTCCGTAAACATAATAGTGGATTGTCCTTCCAGAAGAAGAAGCGTCCTCTCCCTTCAGTCTTTAAGGTAGGGTACGAGAGTAGACCACCAGGAAGCACAGTATATCTGAGTTTCACCTTTGATGGACACCTGACGCTAGCTCGCCACTGTAATAAGAAGATCAAGCAGGTCAGGACCAAGTCATACAGGCTTATCACCTGCTGACTTCCCATAATCTTCCTCTTCGCCTCAAATTAATGATCTACAAAAGTGTGCTGAAGCCAGCCCTGCTCTACGATGCACACATGCTGACTAACATAGCACCTTCAACGACCAAGAGGCTCCAACAGTTTCAGAGCGGTATAGGGAGACATACTTCACTTCAAAGAGCATAGACGGACCACATACATACGACATTCGAACTACCGACTGTGACAGAATTTATATCGAGGAAATATATCAATTTTTTTTTATAGCCTTCAGTACTGAACGGATCCATTATTTAGAACACTGACACCGACAGAACGGCCACAAACGTGGCAGGCACATACAGACTTAGACTCGACTGAGTAAAAGTAACTAAATTATTTGAATCAACAAACCTGGTTTGTTAGATGGCTTTAAAAAAAAAAAATAATGAATCTCTGTGTAGTAATAGGATGCCTTCTTCATCTCACTCGAGACTTCTTAAAATACATTAAAGCACTTTATGTTTACATTTGCAGATGCAAGAGCGATATCTACAATTACATGAGACTGAATATAATTTATTAATAATTAGCACCCACAACTCTTCATATATTATTGAAATCGACTGTTAATGATTCCCTCCCTACAGCAAATCAATATAAAGCCTATTTCAAGACTAACGGAGCAGCTTAAAACTGCAACTTACTGCAGTGAAGTTGCCGTTAAAAAATATTAAAGGAAGCCGAAATATTTAACGAAGATTACGGTTAAAAATATTACGAAGCCATGAAGATACTCTGAAATTGGGAAAGAGTGTCGGAGAGTCTCGGTTTCTTTTCGATTCGCACCTGTCTTTATTATTCCTTTTTTTATCACTTAGTTATTCATCATTTTTTTTTAAATATTAAATATTTGTCCATTATTTTATACTGCCAACAATTTCTTTCTTTCTTGTTTTTTTTATTTCAAGTAGAAAAACTTAAAGATAATTAGGAAAAAGATTTTTTAAACTGCCTGACTATTCAATGAGGATAAAATCTATCTCATATTGAAGACAATCTAGTTGTACTTTGTTATAATGAGTTTGTTGGTCACAATATTTTGAGCAGTTTTAGAGAAAATTTAAAGAAGGTAAAAATCGTTTCTCTTAAGTGGCACATCTAGTCAGTCCGTTATATGGAAAAAACCTAGGCATACACCTGTACTAAACACGTAATTTCAACATTTTATAATAATTCTCCAACATTTCAGCCGTTAGGCCATTATCAAGGAGACAACGTCAATTATTGACTTGTCACAGTTCATTTAAAAAAATATCTTTCACTAGCAGCCTGATTGCCCATGCCATTCAATGAAAACATACCATCTCAATACAACAATTCTTTAAGCAATAAAACCTATCTTTTGAAGAAACTATAACTATCTAAACATAAAAAGGAGAGTTATTTTAATTAAAATAAATGTTACGGTAAGTTTTAAATTTGTAATGAACCTCTCAAGTCTTGAAGAGGTTTGGTAATACGAAAAGTTTGGGTTGACAAGATGAATAAATGACAATTTTAACTTAATCTTTATAAATTTCGAATTATTTTATTAACTTTTTCAATACAGAATGTGAAAAAAGATGGCTTGTGTGTTGGTATGTTCCTTTTTATTTTATTATCGGATAGCGTTTGACACTTTACCGAAGAATAGTCCAAATGTTCTATTTTATTTTAAGTTGTTTTATTTTATGATCGCAAGCGCTATTCGTATTTTATTGAGGCTGTTAAATAGAATTTATGTTTAATTTGGGACCAATTGATTGCCTTCAGTAGTTCAGTATGTGTTCGGCAGTCGTCTTATGATGAATATTCCTAAGAATTTATAGAAGTAAGGTAATTATTATTTAGGAAAAAAAGTAATTGCATCAAACATATATTTAACGACCAATCCTCATTCTTTTTGCGCTCTAATCTATATTATTAAATTAAATTTAAAAAAATTCAAACGTAAGAATTTTCGAGAAAATATAATATTAAAATAAAAAAGACTGAAGAGGAAACTCTGGAACGACAATTACATCAATTTTATTTCCGTGGCGCTCAACCTCAGCCAGAATACTCTTTCTGAAATCGTTCGCACAAAGGGATGAGAATTCACAAATATAAATAAAAACCTGAATCGAGCTCATAAAGAGAAGTATGTGGAAATCGAGAGGATAAACAATTTATGTGAATGTGAGTATTTGATATAAATTAATAGAGATGTCTTTATCTTTTATATCTTTTTCCGACTAAACCGCGCGAATACTAATTCAAACATAAAATTAATACTGGGTTTATGTATTTAAAAATAAAAAAAAATACAAGTAATTTGCAAACATTTAGAAAACGTTTGTTCATTTATAAAATACTATAAACCAGATGATACGAAATAATATTGCAGTTAATTGATAAGAATTTATACAGAATTAAATTCTTATCAATTAACTGCAATATTATTTACTAAAAAATAATATTGCAGTTAATTTACATTTTTTAATGTTGGTATTATAAAGCTTTCTATTACTAGTATTAAGCTACTATGATATTTTATTTATTCGTAAAAAATAAATTAGTCTAACAAAATATAACCTAAGGGCTATAAAACAGATGCTGTTATTTTATATAGTCGGGAATTATTCTACTACCAAATTAATATTTTGACCAATGACGTACTCTCTTTATAAGACTGAATAATGTGAAACCACGATTCCTTCTATTTCATACGACACTAAGAAAATTCCGAGTTTCAACTCTTTCAACCAATTTCATTTGAATTGAGAAATTATCTAAGGACAGGATGGTTTAAGTGGGGGTAAAAAATGTACGAAAATATTTTTTAATTGTTTATTAGAAACCAACTTTCGACTTATATTAGAGGTTTTCTCCATGAGAAATATAATAACTATTATAAGCTACGGTATGACAATTATATGATAAAAAAAATCATTGTAAAGTGAACAAAGTTATCTAAAAATTACAAAATTTTAAATTAAAATAAAATGTTAATCATGAATATATTAATGAATAAGAATAAAAATGTAGAACTGGAGTGATAACAAATACAGTAATAAAAGTAATTAATTTAATTCACAACAAATATAGTAAATCTAACAGAAGAAAATATAGTAAAGGTGTGGTGGGATGATGAATAAATTAAGAAGAAATTAAGCAGGACAAAGAGGAAAAACAAAACGTTGAAAAATGCTAACCTTTCCGAGGGAAAGGTTATTGAAAAAAGAAATGATGAAATAAGAAATATAAAATTATAGTAAGGTTTTATGATTATGAACACAATAAGTAGAAAAAGATATTAAAATAATAATATAAAATTAAACAATTACGACAAAACAGATAGTATATATAACATCAACAAATTAAATATAACAGTGTACGTAATTAAATTAAAGTATATAAAATTTTATAGGATATAATAATTAGGTAAGATTACAGGAATGACACATACCAAAAGAACTAAGTTAACCAGCAGATAAAATTAATCTATAAGTAATACAACGATGAAGAAAAATATAACATTATAAATTATAATGTAATATAGGATACATAACAAAAGTGAATATAATTTTATAAATATAGAAGAAAATTTAATAAACAAGAAAGACAGAAAAAATAAAAATAGTACAATAAACCTGACATGAAGTAAACAAGACAGTAATTCTATCAAACATGACGACCATTGTTCTGGATCCCGAAAAAAACAACAAAACCGAAATCCTATCTTTCTTGAACTTCAACCAATTTTCTTTTTTAAACATTAAAAAAAAAATTCAATTTTTTCTTTTACTTGACCTAAATGTTATATGAAATTCCATAAAATCCATATTCACTGATTATTGTACCAAACAAACGAAATCCGGCATACTCCTTGCTATTTTTCCCAGCATCCTTATTTATGACTAGAGAAATTAAAGTCGATACATTTTAACAAAACCAAACTTAAATTCATAAATCATCGAATTGATAAAAGATTTAAACCTTAACGTTTGTTAGACAGTCTGGACCATTCACGTATAAGTCGTTAAAAAAACATAAAAGAATTATTCCCAGATTATGGTGATTCGCGTCTTCGAATACGGAAAAATCACTGATATAAAATCGTTTTAGATTTTTTTTTCTTTTCTTTCATCGGCTCAAGACTCCTGTTGGAGTCCTGATCTGCCCCTGTTAGGTTTTAGAATTAGTTTTTGTAATAGAATACTTCATCAAAAATATCTCTCTCCATAAGAAATTTGAGGGTTAACAGCGCTGGAGAAGACGATGTAAAGACTTCAGTCATGAAAGAAACTTTATGTGTCATAACTAGGATTTGTCGGTATTTAAAACCGGGTTTTTGGAGAAAATTATGAAATTCGAAAACCGGTTTTTTAGTAGAAAATATCGGTTTTCTATGTATGAATAACACTTCGGTTGCAAGTGAGAGGGTATTTTCTATTTCGGGGAATTTTGTGAATAATCTAAGGACACGGCTAAATAGCAAATCGATAGACGTCCTCTGTTTTCTGAAATCATATTTCATTACACAAAAAAGATAAATAGAATATTTAAATTTGTATTAAAATTACCTGGAATAGAAAATACTCGGCCCTTTGCTTAATTGTCCTAAAAACTAAAACTGATTTTAATAAGTGTGCGTAAATAAAGTAAATAAACTTTATTTACTCTTGTCTTTCGGCTTTGATTGTAATTTACATTATATAATACACAGTTATATATTTTCTAATTGTTTTTAATAAGTATCCATCTGTATCTAATAACATTGTTTTTTTAAAAAGTAATATGGTTATTATGAAAATATATTGTTTTTATTTATTAGAATCCTTTGTTGAAAAACTCGTTTCACTATTATAAAAATATTTACATCCTTATATGTGAAAATTATGCATAAACAACAATCCTGGTCAACTATTATTTCTTTGTTCTACTAAATTGCATAAAAAAATTTTACTATCAATAAAACTGAACAGTAAATAATTTCAGTCAAAAAATGCTTTTAATCACTCTAAATTTTCTGTTAAAATTTTTTGTTCGAATTACAGAATATTCGAGCAGAAAATGTTTTTATAAAAATTCGAAACCGGTCAAAACAGGTTTTCTGGAAAATTACTATTCGAAAACCGGTTTTCTAAAATGTCGGGTTTTGTATAAACCCTTGTCTTAACTAAGAATTTTATTTTAAAATTCTCAAATCTCGAGAAAAACGAAAGATTTTTAATCGAGTCTTGTTAAATTGATAATATGTTAGACAGAGCTACGATGTTATCAATTTAATTTTAAACAAATTAGCCATTTATTCTATTTCATGGCCATTGAAGTGTACAACATAAATATTCCCATAAAAATTATCTATTGCTAATTAGGAAGACTTAGAAGAGATTTTACAAAGTATAGCATAATAAGTTTTTGTAATGTATTTTTTTTTGTAATGTAGGAAATAAATACGAGTATTTTTATTATCTCAGTTATATTTTCCTGAAGGTTTAATGATTCAAAAAAGAATTGTTCATTGTATGTATTTTTAGGCAAAATAAAAATAGAGGGTTTCTACGATTTATAATGAACACAAGGGATAAAAAAAATAATATGATTAGCCAACCGTAGTATTTTTCAGAGCGTTCACCATCATTTCTTTGGTTTGATAAGATTTCACAACTTGTGGTTAAACTTAATTTTTCAGGAAAATTACAACTTTTTAATTAATTTTTTGACCAAATGTAATTATGTAATGGAATGTAATTGGTATTTAATGGAAATTCATTTAGCACCACTGTGAAGTAAGCCATCGATATTAAGAGAAAATTTGTTAGTAATGAATACACTTGAACAAGATCGTATCAGATATCAGGCCTGGTACATGTCATGTAATCTTCCGAAACCATAGAACATTTTCCAGGCATATTCTACAGACTTTCCTAATCTAAATAACTGGGACAAGACAATGCTATCCGGCGGCCATTGTTCTCAATCCGAGTGGTCAGGCTGTAGTGCACCAAAAATATTCCATCTCTATCTTTTTATCTCGTTCTTTTGTTTATGTTGGATTTTAATTTTTGCGGGTGACGGAGAGTGTAAAATAAAAAGTCGTGCGGAGTAGATTTCAAAAAAGTTTTTCTACGGCCCTTTCAAAAATGTTTTCCCTTTTTTTTTTGCAATCATTAAAATGGATGCAACTCAAATCTATTGGGAGCATAGAAATTATAATTTTTAAATTTAAAATATTAATTTGGATAATATTTGTTCATACACTAATTAATAAATATAAAATTTAGTAAACAATAATATTTATTATTAAACATAGAAATAAAATTAATTAGGTATGAACCTGTTAAGGAAGCTATGTCTTTTTATAGACTGACGTTTTTATGAGGAAAACATTTTAATGTCATGTGGCGCGGCATTAGGCTAGAGGAGGATTGTTTATTAATTTAGTCGTTTTAGGATTCTAAAGTTTTTTTTGAATATTTCAAAATGTAATAAGCAGATTTCGTATCTTTCTCTATTATTATGACACTATGAGGCAAATTACTGAAACATTGTTGGAGAAGATCAAGGAACTGTCGAACTGTGTCATAGATGTCGAAAAAGCATTTGACAAGATAAGAAAGCCGCGTATCAGCCAACTATGGTCAGTTGATAGGTTTTAAAACTGTCAGAGAAATATTGTTAGGATATGAAATAGCTTCTCCAAAGACTTTGAAATAAAACTAGGTATCCGTCAAGGCTATGGTCACAGCCCATTGATGTTTATTCTGTCCTCGATATGGTTTTGAAGAAATGGCTTAAATGTTTTCTCCTGGGATACTCCAACGTAAGACCCACTTATTATAGTCTGTTATTATTGCAGATGGTAAGGCAGTATTAGAAAACAATGATAGAGACAAACAGTAAGTTCTAAACATTATCCAACTGTCTTTTATGATGAGAATAAATGACGAAAAGACAAAATTGATGCGGAGTGGAAAAACAAATATTAGAGGATTAATGAAAGTACTCAGGATGAATGGGATCAGATTTGAACAGGTCTAAACATTTAAGTACCTGGAGCTCACAATACGAGTCAAGGTATAATGACTCAAAAATTCGAGAACGTATTAATCCTGCTAGGTGAATGTTTTGGACTATAAATAAATTCTTCCTACACGTTTCTAAACGTGAGAAATCAGGAAAGATAACAAAACCAAGTCCAAATTTTTACCATTGCTTACATGTTTCTCTGAGCACTAGGCAATAACAACAAAACAAAAAGGACAAATCCGAGCAATGAAAATACGGTATCTGAGGAAGTGGGAAGGCAGAACCAGGGAAGATAAGGAACAATAAGGGCCAGTCTCGGGATGAACGCCATATACAACACCACTGAGAAATCCCTACTAAGGTGGTTTGGCCATCTTTTTAGAATACCAAACCACTATCTTGGCAGAAAGGCCTATAAGGCTAAGGTAGAGGGGACGCGCCCTAGAGGTAGGCGGAAATCACCTGGGTTTCTTCCATGAAGCTTTTCGTAGAGGGAAGAGAGAGGAATATCGGTGGGGAAAAGAAAGAAGTGGAGCCGGCTGTATAAAAAAAAATTTAGAAATAAACATATAGAGGAGTGAGTTAGCTATTAAATACATATTTTGTGTATGAATTACTTCATCTAGGTTTTTATACATCATTTTTAATTTATACTGAACTGATTTTAATATATTGACAGTGAATTAACACATTGCTAGATAAGAACAGTTCTTTTAATTGACACTGAAACAATATTCATAACAATAGTACAAGACACAGACTGACAAATGTCAAAGCCCAGTCGACGCCATTGGAGACCGAACGACGCCGGGCTGAACACTAATTATCAGTGCTACCAATCCCGACTAATCTCCCAGTTAACAGGTCCGCCAATTACCAACTGCTGATATTTAATTCCGACGAGGCAGAGGACCAGGTGGTCGTTTCCGCTCTAAATCATCCGTTCCTTTGAGAGAAGGATTTAAAAATATTGTTCTTTGTCGGCCTCTTCCTCTTTTCAGCTTTTCAATTATGATGTTTTTTTTTCCCTTCCGATCCATAATTTTTTTTTCTTTCTTATTAACTGTTCCAGAGTAAACCAAGGATTTGTGAAAGCAGAATTCAGGAAGAGGATGAAAGCTTGCAACTGTCAATAGAGTCAATTTTCTCATTTCCCGTTGAAAAGAGAACGGTTTTTATGCCGCCTCTAAATAGGTTTTTATTAAAAAAGAAATATATACAACAGAAATTTAAAAAAAAAAATATATTGTTCAAGTTATGAAACAAATTTGTTCCCAACAAGATAATCAGGATTTTTAATTGAACTAAGTGACCAACCATTCCTATTAATTCCTCACTTGAATTTGTCATATTAACTCATATACACATACATATTAACTCCAGTTTAGGGTACAATCTATGGACTTCCTCAATCACAAAATAAAACTTTTTTCTTGGATGTACTACCTTTTAAGCTAAGGAGAGACATGATTACTTAATGTCACAAAGGTATAAATTTAATTGTCAACAATGAGTTTTGTCATTGAAGAGACAATGTGACAATGCTCTTAAAGATATAAATTTAATTGTTAAGAATGGGTTTTGTCATTGAAGAGACAATGTGACAATGCTTTTTTATCTCGCTAAAACTTCTGTAAGTTCATTATTGACAATGGAAAAGGAACAATCTAAGAAGAGTATTACTGCAAATCAGATTTCCCCTAATATGAAGTTTTTTTTTTTATTTAATATCAGATTGGCCTGGCGGGCCTTGCATAGCTAATGCAAGAGGAACATTTATTTTTAACAATTGATTAAGGGGGGGGGGGGGTATAGTCTCATACAGAAGACTGGGAATGGAACTTCATGGACTTTTTTTTTTTTTATGAAATTCTCTATCTTCTCCATTTGTGATTGCCAAGGAGCATCCACTGCCATTCTTAGTACTTTATTTTGAAAATATTGTATTTTTTTTCCTTTTCCTACTGGATGCCGCTCCCCAGACTTCACAGCCATACTTCAGCAGTGGCCTGAGAATTGTTTTAAAAATAATAATAGTTAATATGAAGTTGATTGTCCAGAATAAAATATATAGGTGATATGTATATTAATAAGTAATGAAGTTAAAATTATTAAACCTATTAAAATGATTTTTGAAACAATTCTGTAAATATATGATTTAATTCAAGTGAAAAAACAATATTCAAGTTTTTAAGTTATTTTTATTAAAAACTTTGATGAGGGAAGACATTTTCCCCATGCATCTTCAATTTAATTATAACAAAATTCATTCCTGGGGTTCAACTTCCGTATTTTGATACGGGATGATTGTAGTAATACACCAGGGTGAAGCAATCATTCTTGGATAATTTATTTGAATTAAAAAGAAGTCCATAAACGAGTAAAATTGAAATCAAATTAATTCCGTAGGACCTATTCCGCTACTAAGCTGTGTTTGATAAGCTTGGACATTCCAAATTTAGTCCACAAATTTGTAGTGATTTTTTCGATACAATTTACTTTGTAATTTAGCAACAGGCTAACAATACACTTAATTTTGTAAATACAGTGTTTTGCTCTTTAACGCAGTCATAATATCAGCTATTTTGTACCCTATGTGAATTGATTATTAGCTTTGTCTAATGAAATTAATTTACTAATAATGATTTAATTATTAAATAAACATTCAGTTAATATTATTAGTATTAGCTATGTACATTTTCCTGAGTAGTATATACAAATATTTTTCATGATTTGGACCATATTCTAAATTATTCGAAAATGAATCATTTTGAGAGAATTTTAATATAGTTAAACTTACTTCCAAGAGTTTATTTTGATCTTCTTCGTAGGCGTAGTCATTTCCATGATAATTACCAAATAAAGTCACTAAATGATTATTTATCCTTTTTCGAATAAAAAATGCAGATTCAGGAAAACTCATACGGAACTGATAAAAGTTCAAATTTGTTTTAGGGCAAGTTGTTTGTCAAAAATGTTTTTTTATGCAGTAGATATAGTTTTCATGTATCGGTCATGGATTAAAAAAGTTTGAGGTTTTATGAATAAAATTAACTTTCGGTTGTATGTCAAGGTCATACTTACTTCTTAATTATCAGAATAATTAAATCATTTATAGATTTCGTTGGTAATTCGCGATGTGATTGACTATTTTTTATAAACCATAGAGAATCTACATCGATCCTTAGGATCATGTTTTGGAATTATTGCAATTTTTTTATTCTTTTTGTAAAGGCTGCTGCCCTCCAGACCTTCGAACCGTACATCAGTAATGGTCCTAGTATAGTTTTCTAAATGAGAAAAGTTATAAAATTAAAATTACGATTTTTAATGTCACTCTGAACCTAAACATTATATCAAATAATCAGAACTACCCGACCAACAGGTTTTCATTTGTTTATTTTTTGTTGTTTTGTTTTTTTTGCTTCATTTCTTCCTGTCCTTAAATTGTTACGTAGAGACTAATATTGGGCAATGTCAGACTACATGTAATCAGAGCGTTATGTAGTTAAGGGCTAATAGGCAATAGGGCTAGATTAACCTGCTTCTTGGCAGATTATAGGCGTGCAATATAATCGCTCTAAGCACCCTGCCACCAGATGTGATGGATCAAGTTGGAGCTATCATCACTAAGCTACTGAATTAACAATAATTAAATTATTAAAACCAGTTGATCATATAATTTATTTGATTAGTAGTGCTATTTTCAAGATGGATAGAATACTGATTCCAATATATGCAAAAACAGTACATCTTTTTCTCAGTACATCTCTTATGTATCGATACGTATCTCTTTACTGTATGTTGATTGAGTTCGTAATATATGGGAGGAAAGATGTAATATAGACCTTGTATATATGTGTACGTATGTACCAAATTTAAATCCCTGAAGGGACAGATTTTCGTTATTGTCTCAGTATAAAATAACTCTCGTAGAACGTACATTTCACAAAAAAAAAAACTTTTTTTTTTACTTTATGTGGTTACACATGCAGGGAAACATATGCCATCACTGTTGACATCGCCTTCAGCGCACCCGGCAACCATTCTTATAATGCCATCCCGGAAAAACAAGATAATGAAATAGGATTAAGAAAATTATAGGATTATCTCCGTCAAAATGAATTTTTTATCTGAGTTCTAAATTTTTTTCACGTGACTGATTAAATCAAAAAAGGACTTTATCAGATAAATTTTGCTTTTACAGAAAATAGAACAACATTTTTAAATGTATTTTAAGCGTTGACGTTTTATGTGTAACCACTTTTTTTTTTT
>NW_027111172.1:327412-335883 GCF_000696795.3 Halyomorpha halys | reverse complement strand
GGTTACACATAAAACGTCAACGCTTAAAATACATTTAAAAATGTTGTTCTATTTTCTGTAAAAGCAAAATTTATCTGATAAAGTCCTTTTTTGATTTAATCAGTCACGTGAAAAAAATTTAGAACTCAGAGACAAAATTCATTTTGACGGAGATAATCCTATAGTAAGAAAAGAGAAAATTATTTTAAATGTTTTGTTAAACTTTTTTTTACTTATTTTATAAATTTAATATACTTAATTTATAAATTTGTAGATTCTATCGATCATGAGGTGACCTGAGTATTTACAATTGAAACTTAAAGTTGTTTTCGCTAATTTATTTAATACATTCACGGGCTGCTTTATACAAAACATGGACCGAAAAATTATGATATTTATAATTTATATATGACAATTAATTAGTTCCACAAGTTTGTATTAAATAGAAGCTATTTGGCAAAAGTGATATTTGACGTTCCAGTACCCAGGGAGGGACTTGTTGATTCATCTTAATATTCCACAGGTACACACCAACGTCGTTTAATTAAGGGCTCGGGTTAGCTGAGGTTCCGTACCCTGAGGAGGACCTGGGGGCAGGCCGAGGTTGGAGTGCTACAAGCTCTAATTAAAGGTACACCTCGCCGGCCCTGTACCAAGGGGCTCCGCTGTGGGGGTCCCAGGAGCACTGTGTCTGCCTGATTACCCTTCGATAGCTCAGCTGTCTTTTCCCTCTTTCAGCACTGTCCTGGGTGCTCCTCTGGGAGTACTCCACTCTGGGGAATAGCTTACAGCGAACTGAGGCGCCTGGGGCTCTTAGCTGGGATTTATGGCTGTATTAAAACCCTATTAGAGGATAATTTAAACTGGATAATAGGATGAAAGGAACTAGTTGGAGTAATCGGAAACGAGGTTCGAGGAAAATTCAAGATGACTTGGAATAAATATCATCTATCTATTTATTATACAAATGTTGTACTCCTTTTAATCAAAAACTATCACATTATGCATGAAGTGTCATGAAATAATAAAGCATTAAAGTTTATTTCAACACCGTAATAAGAAGAAAGAATCAAAGGAAGATATATAAATATTATTACTTCTCACATATATATTATACTACATGTATATATATGGAGGTCAGAGTAGTCGTGTGGGATAAGACGCTTGCAATGGATAAAGTTAACCAACGTAAACGTGATCTTTACCTGGTAAAAAATATAATCTAACAAAATTAAAATTCATAATAATAAATTAAAGAAGAAAAGTTCGGAACGCACACTCTTTAAAACGATCCGTCCAAAAGTAATTTGTAGGTAAAATGCAGTTTTAATCTGATTTACAAGACAATGATCATATAATGTCTAATTTTCAAGTTATATATTTTTTAAAACTCTCGAAAAAACAACCAAAATAGAAATTAATAATTAAAACGCCTCAAATATGTATGATTTCTCAATAATCAGGGAAATGAAAGAAAAAAATCTGGAATTTACTTTTTAAAATTTAATGTAGGTTAATGTTTATAAAAATATGTTTGGTTGATAAATGTAATAAACAACAGAAAAGAGATCATTTTTTTAATTAAAAAAATCGATCCTGCGGGCGTTGATGACCAGGCTGTTAGGAAACGCCCTTTCAAAACAAAACAAAAATTAAATTGCAAACGTCCTATTTATGTTCAACATCCTCAATGATATAAATGCGTAAAATATCAAGAATTACTGAATAATCCCTTCTTTTTTTGAGCTCAATTGCTTATATTATAAGGTAAAATCTTACTCGATATATTTAAGTAAGCATAATAATGATGTCGATAATATCATTTGAACACAAGCCCACGAGTCAAAAAAAAAAAAGAAATATATAAAATGAAAACAAAATTTTATTACGGCAACTATCAAGTAGAGACTTAAATTACATGAAGGCCACTCCTACTTACTTAATTCCTCAAGGCACTAATTGGTTAGATCTGTTGAGCGCTGAGCCTCAATGCCCTGCAGCTTTAATTAGAAGGAAAATGTTCTGGTCTTTTTCTACCGTTCGGCATTTATTGGGCCCTTCTATCTCATCCAAAAATAAAGCATTTTTATATATTTATGAAATTTTGTATTTACAGAACTAATTACACGAAATATTGCATCAATGTTACACTTCAAAATTAGGCAAATGTTTGGGATGAGGAAACAATACGACTATTGAAGAAAATTTAAGTTCCTAAAATTATGCTTAAAACTAAAATTAAGTTCTTTTACTTTAATATGTTCTCAGGTATTTTTAATAGTAATAACAATATTTTTATTTGAAGAATATTGCCATCGCTCATTTTAATAAATGATTTTTTTTTTAATTTTTTTAGGGATTTGACTTCACATTACTGTAGACTATATATTGAAACATTTAAATTCAATAATAATAACTGCTATAAGTTTAAAATAAATAAATAATACATTAAGACTTTTAAAATTATTTCTCCCTTTTTATTGCCACTATTATTAGCACTTTATTACCACCACACTTTATTAGCTATGTTAGATCTATTATTAGTAATGTAATTCTGAAGACTCAGAACGTTCGAGGAAAGATAAATAAAAAAAAAGACAATAAAATAAAAAAGGAAGCAATAATTTTACAAGTATTGATGAAATGTATTATGTAAATAGATATCTATAAAATAATAAAATGAGTTTAAAAAAAAATTATTCAATGATATGGAATTCAAATTGTAAAAAATAAATTGAAGAAAAATACTTGTAATATATTCATAAAAAAAATAATGTAAAAACCTAAAAAGAATGTGAAATAAAAAATGGAACATAATTATTGGTTGGTAGCATTCTAAATAAAGCAAAGTTGTAGATGACTAACGTAATGTATAACATTGTAATATCCAGTTCTGGAGAGTATAGCAGGATGCAGATACTATAAATTTCACAATATTAATATAAACACATTATGATATACACTATATTGCGTTTAGTGATTGGTGAAGTGACACCTACAAATACGCGCTGACTCAAGCGTACAAAAACTCTTAGTTTACAAATGTTCAAATTAGTTCTATTTCTATTACCAATGCTGAAAATCATTTTTTACCAATCAAGCTCTCCGATTTTATATAATTTTTTTTTTGATTAATTAAAGAAACATGGAGAGAGATTTGAAGCTCCATGCCTGCTCAACGTAAAAATTATATAATTTATAAGAAAGAAATCAATCTTACAATTAAAAGAACTCAATATAAATCTGTGAACAAAAAAAAAATGGTTTAATTTCTTTCAATAAGGTATTATTTCAAATACATAAATTAATTATATGATTTATGTTTTATTTTAAATACATCACGATCATTCTTCTACCAAATGACCAAAATTTAAGCTTATAGGATATGACTACGATATCAAATAGAATTCGCAACGTCTTATTATTTCTACGTTTTAATACACAAAATATTTAGGAGTTGTGATGCGGAAACATCTTTTAATCGTATATGTGGAGTATATTTTGTGTGTCTCAGAGTAAGCAAGAAGACGAGCTAATGTAAAGTAATGGGAAGTATGAACATTTCTTGTGGAATGCGGTTAGGATTAGCCTAAGTTCAGGCTTAAGCGGAATCGAATTAACAAAACCCTAGAGCACGTTTGTTCTTTGTGCAAGGTTCTTGAATAAGTTTCGAAATTCCTCTTAGAGAGCGTTAGGGAGTTGCTAATGAGTTCGGAGCGAAGTACCGCAGCGAAGGAATATAAACAGAGCAGAAGAGTTACTTAGCGCCGATAATGGTGTGGGCTGAGGGGCACAGCAGTGTGCCCACGATACTTCAAGAGGGGGAGAGGAGTCTGGTCGAGCCGATAACTCCAAACGACCTCCTCCAAATTCATCATTTGTCTCATAGAGAATTCTTCAACGGAGCGATATGTGTCATTTACGTCTTATATCAGGTGTCCTGTCTGAATACTACCGTACAAACATTGAACTACTTGTAAATTATAACACGCGACGAAACATTTCAAAGAGACATTCAAATGTTTATTGATACCAATAAATTACTATAATAATTTTTATATCATCTAAAAATAGTTATTAGCACCACGATAAAAAGCGAAAGAGATATATAAAATAAAAATATTATTTTTATTAGAATAAGAAGATGGTCAGAGCAGTGACCAACAAGTACAACAATATTTTTCATCTATTTATGGACTTAATGGCGACATATAGGAATGTGCATTTCAATTCAGTAACAATTTGTATTTAGAAACTAACAAAAAATAAATTATTTAAATAATGTGAAATTCAAATTGTGGATTTTTTTGTCGAGCAAACAGAAAAATAATTCTAACATGTTAATAAAAAATAATTTACGAATTCGGAAAGAAATTGAAATAAAATATTTTAAAAGAGAACATGAAATTTAATTATCTGGTCCGAGGGAGGGGAAGGCATTGTTCCCCATCTTTCTTGAAAAGGAAAGATGTGGATGACTATCAAAAGTGGATGACTAACTGTTACTATTCAATAAACAGTTAAAAACTATATTTGTTCATGGAAGATCATAGATTGATAGTGTGTAATATATAAAAGAATGATGATCCGGATGTGGTGAAAAGAACATTTTTTTATTTTATTGTTTATTTATTGTAATTTACAACTGTACAAAATAATACAATAAGTAAATATGTAGTATGTTTCATATACACTTGAAAATCTTGGGAAGGAACCACCCATTGGTGGTACTTCAAACATTAATTTAAACTAGAAGGTCTCGCGGCCATCTTCTTTTCAGACACCTCGGAGGATTATCAGGGATTGTTAAGGATGAAAGATTAAGAATTAATGGGTTAGGATGGTTAAGGAGTTTGGAATGAAAAGACGCATATCTGTTTTGGGCCAATTCTGTAACGAATGGGAGGTTAAGGTCTTTGTGAATGAGTTTATTTGAGACGTAATAAGGAGCATCAAGGATTTTGGATTGCAACGATTGGATGCGGGAAGAATTTGATGGTTTGGTGGAGCGAAAAGAACATAAAATAATAATTAAACCATTTATTATGAGCCAACGTTTCGCCCCAATTTACAAGGCTTCATTAATGCTAAAAATACACACAACTAAAATAATGTAACAACTTACTTGTAACATTTTTACATTATTTTAGTTGTTTGTATCTTTGTTATCCCTGATGAAGCCCTGCAAAGTGAGGCGACACGTTGGCCCATAATAAGTTAAGTATTACAGAGTGTTCTGTTTAACTCCAGCTCTGATAACTTACTATAAATTTACATAAGGTCAACCATCTACATATAATAAGTTTATTAGAACATTTTAAAATGAATTTTCATGAACCAGCTGTAACTTAAAAAAATAACTCTTCCAGGTGTTATTCATCCATTAATTATAAAACCTAGAAAAGTTAATTAATAATTTTTTTTTATAATGATAAAATTAAAAGCCGAGTTGTCATTATTTTCAAAACAACTTTGTATGTGCGACGAGTTAAATTTTTGGCTTTAAGTCCTTCTGTCAAAAAACTTATCTATTACATATTAATTTAATATTAAAAAAATATACAGAATAATTTATTATAAATTTTAAATTTAATAATCCTTTATGCTGGAAGAGTCTTATAGAATTGAAAGGATTTAGTGAATGACATAATTTCTTCCTTATTAAAAAACAATAGTTTATTTAATATCATCAGCAACGTTTCGGGAGATTTCCCCCATCTTCAGGCTGCTAAAAACAAATTCAACCAAAACCTTAAACATGTGCTTACAACAACACTCATATATCATATACACTTGTAGAACTATTTATAAATTATTTACCTGTTAACAAAAACTATATATTACATATAACTTTCTCCTATTAGTCATTCTTGCTAATATATTACATTATAAATTTTAAAAACATGATTATTCTCGTCTTTATGGTTAAGGAAAATTCTTATAATATTATTATAGGAAAATATTAGTATTTACAGTATGCGCAATACTTAAAGTTAATATGTGAATGAATAATAATATTTAAAAAAAAGAATAAAAACTAATAAAAAAAAAAACAATCTATCATACTCAACGGTCCTAAGACGGCCGTTTAATTCCTATTTTCCCCGAGGTTGGAGTATTTTAACTTTCTTTCATACCCTCCTGACATAACTGATAAGACTAACAAATTCATACATATTACAGGAGATTGAAATATGTATAACTATATTGTTAATATAGTTATAGATTTTTCTAACTTTGAGTTCAACAGACTAAAAGGTTTTAAGTGCGGTTCTGTTCAATGAGTACATGTTTTGTTTGAACACGATTTCACAAAATCGCATTTTTTTAATAGTAAGTTATAATGTCAGCCTCTCATGGCTATATCCGCTTTTTAATCTGCGAAAAGGTAAAAGAAAACTAGACATGAAGATAGCAGATAAGGGCAGATTAGTTTGAAAAAAAAGTATCCAAATTTTTAATATCTGTTACACTTATCAAAAGGGAGAGAAAGACAACATGTTTTATTCAAATAACTGCGTTTTTCAAGCCATCTGAACGCTTAGAATATTAGAAGTAATATATTTTATATTAGGAAAAATAAGTATAAAATAAAAATTAAAAATGCTTAGCTAACTTCATCCAGCAAGGCAGTTTCATCCTGTGCAATTCGAATTTCGAGATACCTAGCAAAAATATAATGTCAAAATAATAATTTAGTTGGAATAAATATTCGATACTTTTTTTATGTTCTTATATAGGAGTATTTATTTATTTATTTTTTTTTTATATCTGAGTTTCTTAATTCACAATGATCCCCAATAAAATTTAGAAGACAATGCAATAAGATTATTAAATAATAATGGTTTACGTTATTGTTAAAAATTTTTGATTATAGTTATAATTTAGCAATCCACTTGAGGAACGTTATGGTAAAATAACGGAGAGGAAGAAGGTAATCAGGAACTTCTTGTTTAGAAGGCACTGGTTCCTTCCGAGTTCGTGTTCCGCCACCTCTTTCCGGGGTTCATGTTTTATCTTGCTTATTATTTCCTGTTTCACGTCGTGTTAAAAACTATTAAATTAAATATGTATTTAAAATACATAATAAATTGACATATTTGATATACTAATTGAGATTAAGATCAATAATTTTCAGAGTAACTTAATAAAATATAACCCATAATATGGGAATGAGATTGCTTAATGTTTAATTATAGAATCAAATTAGAGAAATAAAATGAATTAAAAAAAAAACATAAATAGCTAAATTGTATGCTAAATTCCAATGAAAAATGAAAAAATTAAAATGAAAATAAAATGAGTAATGCCTCATTTACTAATATTCATAAGAGTTAT
Source organism: Halyomorpha halys (assembly GCF_000696795.3). Taxonomy (NCBI): domain Eukaryota; kingdom Metazoa; phylum Arthropoda; class Insecta; order Hemiptera; family Pentatomidae; genus Halyomorpha; species Halyomorpha halys. The sequence continues at coordinate 328,566 of NW_027111172.1, read as the reverse complement.
TTGAACAATAAATAATATATATCTATAAGGAAAACGTTGAAAAAAAAATACTATTATTGAGTTGACAATTTGTAAGGATATGGAACATACTACAACAAAAGGTCACATTAAATTTTTGTTTCACAAATGTTCAAGTAAAGCTTCCCTAAAATTCTGCAACAAACTTTAGTTAATTTTGAATGAACTACTACTCCCAGCACCCCACTACGATCATTATTTATTTAATTAAAAATTAAATAATGTTAATTTGAGGCAATTATATAGCTTTGTAAAAATAACAGCATGAACTGTAAGGAATTATTGACAAAATAAGTGTAATTATTTGATTCACTATTATAATATTTTTAACTTTTTTCCCATTTGTTGATTGATGAAGTTCTTTTCTATCTATTCAAATTCTATTTAAAAAATTGTTGGACAAAAATCTTTAGGCTGAAAAATTTTAATTAGCGTTAATAATATCAATGATTTCATAATTGAAAAAGTATCTTTGAAAAGGTTGATGTATTTCAGTGATAATAAAAAAATATGAGTAAATTAATATATTTTCAGTTTTGGGACATAAAAGGCTTTATTAATGATTGAGAACTGATTCATTTCAAGCACGTCAAATTTGATGAGAATTAAATTTTTAATGCTAAAAAATCTTTTTGCCAGTTAATAGCTTTTTAAAGGGAACCTTTTAATTAGTTTCATGTTAATTCTTATTTTTATTTTTAAATTAAAATTTTCATGAGGAAACTCTATCGTTAATTTTCCCGACAAAATAATCGGGGTAGATTGACGGCAACTAAATAATTTGAATGTACATCATTACTAAGTCTTGGTGTGTTAAATATTTTAACAATATTCTATAACCGTGGGAATGATATTAATGCTTAACATAAATTTAATAAGCTTATTACTTAATTATGATATTAGAGTTGTTCGATAGTATATAAAGAAAGTAAGTAACACAGACCAATATTTTTTATTTTTTATTAATTATTTATTATTTTTTTATATAAAACAACAAATACGATGACATATATATATATAAAAGTTACAGCCTCAGTCAGCTGTTACTTCGATGTCAGCTGACTGAGGAGATCAGCTGATCGCATGTATATAAAGAGATGTACCGAACCCAATAAAGATAGTATGTTACAGCAGTT
>NW_027111172.1:313615-326197 GCF_000696795.3 Halyomorpha halys | reverse complement strand
TATATATATTAATTAACTACCATTTAATATCTTATAAAATTGTTAATTATGTCAGAGTAATATAGTTGTTAAAAAATTCAACAAATAAAGCTATAAATATTCTCTCCCTGTTTCCAACATTAAACCCTAGCGATCAATTGATCTAAGCTTATATCGAGTTACAAATTGAAACTGGATCGGTTTAAGCCATGCTCCATTGGTTTAATGCTACACGACAGCCATCCCATGTCCCTGTAATTCCTCCAAACAGAGAATCACGGATATCAGGAAGTGTAAGCTACATCACTGCAGCATGATTTGGCAGTTTGGGTGCTTTCTGGAGACCAGATGTTGGTATTGGAGCAAGGCGAAAACTCTAGTTGATCTCTTGTCTACTATGAAATCGAAAGAAATTGTCTTCCATTATATATCACTATAGTATCTTGTGGATAACAAATGAAAACCTCTTGAGACATTTCAAACATATATCTTATTAAAACATGTCGTGCTTGGTACTTTTAATGTAAATGTCTTTCGAAGAAATGACTTTTCATTCAAGATTATCTATAACTCACGTGTTACGTCAGGCTTCTCCAATCACGCACTATTCGTATCATTTTTTTTTTTTTCATAAGCATGCTATATTTCGATCACAAGAACATTATTCTCTTATCTTATACGTTACAAGGAAGAAAGTAATGGACTTGTGTATCCAATCTTCGTAGGATTAAGCTGCTTTGTATAATGTTTTTATATTGTACTAAGCACATCATATCTGGTGGCAGATATAGGGAGAGGAGGTATTATACACATAGTTTTGGAGAAACTATCAAATTACTTTTCACCAGTAACTTCTGATTATCAATTTTATATTATGATATGCATTGAAAAATGACAACTCTTGATATAAAGTCCCATTTTTCACAAGTGAAAAGTAAATTCCGAAGTCTTGAAACTGGAAAGTTGTAAACTGTAAAAACTACCAGTTTTAATACGAACACCAAGTTGGAGAATGACTATCAGTGAAAATTTGCTACTGTAAATAATTTTTTTGAATAGATAACAAAAAACTAAAATCATTATATTACGAATCCAACCTATATTTAAATAAAATCTGGATTCTTACAAGGTAAAAATAGGTAGCCCTTTTGTTTTATCTATAAGTGGGTCAATCTGTTTAACAGTTACTTTTAATCCATTTTGTACTAATTTATGCATAGTGTAGATGTGCCACGTTGTAACACTAAACTTATCTTCAAAACGATTCTCATTCGAAATTCAGCGCGAGATTAAATTCAATCCACAATATTTCAGAAAATTGTCTATCTCAAAAACTTGGTGAAATTAGAAAAAGTTAATCACAGAGAATAAAACTCAATCAAATACAATTTTAGATCATGTAATGTACAAAATTTACTGATACAAAAATTATTGTAGTGGCCCATTTTACAAATACATAAGGCACTAAAAAAACAAAAGGGAAAAAAAAGTAAATTGAAAATAACGTGATGTGGCATATCATGACTAATTAATATAAAACTAACTGAAACCGAACTATCGCATAGTACAGAAAGGAAATTCAAACAAACAATATTTATTTTGAATTAGATTACAAACATACCTGCTCATAACGAAAAAAATAAAATATAAACAAATAAACAGTCATTTTTCGAGCTACTATTTTGGGAAAAATATACTTGGATATTTTTGATGTGGAAATCTTCTATTTAATAAATATGCCAATTTTTTCTGGCAAAGATTGGACGGTCTTAGGCGATTTTCGTAAAATAAAGTAATAAGAGATATTATAATGTGAAATAGTTTCACCGTTGAATTCAATATTTTTTTTGCCACATTGATAGAATATCTATATATAAAATATGGTTTAATTTAATTTTTATTGAAATAATAATTGAAAAACAAAACAAATTATTTCCAATGTACCCTTTAGTATTTCAGATTTAGGTTTTGATTATCAACTATAACGTAGCAATAAAAATAATTCTCATTTTGACTATCAAAACCGCTGAAATCACCTAATTTCATTTTTTTTTAATAATAATACTTTTATTTATTGATAGATATTACAATATGCCACACAGTTGTGGGCAATAGGTAATAGTGATGAATGATCTCATACATACTAAAATAAATAATTGAAAAAAAAATAAATAAATGAAAAAAAAAATAAATAAAAAAAAAACCTTAAAATATATGCAAACAAAAGAATAAACAAAATGAACATAATCAAACTATTATTTAATTATTACAAGCTAGACAGAATTAATGGGCATTCTTTCTTTTTAATACTGGTATCTTACATCGCCCAAAAATCATACAAAGTAAATGAGCATTATATAGTAAAATAAATGAAAATATTGCCTAAATAGATTCAGATGGGAACGTATAAAAAATTTTCTTTTTGCGCTATATTTCCTTTGATAGTTCCCCCGCTGTAAATCTCATTGCAGATTATATTGAATGTAACAAAAGATCTTAAGCCGTGATTTACAATTGAGGTTAAAGAGATAAAATCTTGTGATCTAACTAATGTACAAAATAAGGCTCTTAAAGTTAGTTATAATGAATACAAGTAATTATTAAATTCCTTCATAAGTATTTCGAATACTAACTATTCATTTAAGAATATTACAGTTTCCAAACAGTGTGGAATTCAAGAGATAGATACTTTAATATTATCTCTCTTGAACAATTAAATCTGAACTTGAAGAAGATATTAAATATCAGCATTCAGAACAATTTCTTTATTAATAAGAATTGTACTATGGTCTTCTGTTAAAGAAAATACATATTTATTTTTAACAATTTTTTTTTTAATTAAAAAATATATTAAGCATAAATCACACAAAAATTTTAGTATCATTTTTTATAAGAGATATGTTAGAATTACTAGTAGTATTCATCCTTTGATCACCTTCCATATTAGATAAAAAAAAAAAACATATCCACTTGTGCACATGATAGAAAAAATAAGGCGAAATCATAGCACATTTTCCTGTGTTTCTAAATAACTCTAAAAATATGTGCTGCAGCATATCTTGTCACTCAACGTTATTGTTGATAATTTAAGATATTTCCCAAAAAAAGTAAATAAAAAATTGTAATCGTCTCCTATTTTGTGAAATGGTTTCTAAAATATTAGTTCTACGAATAAAGTTAACTGGCATAAATTAGAATAAAATTTTATAAGCTTTTCATTACCATTTTAAAATCAAAATTTGGATTTTATAAGAAATAAAAAATTAAAGTAGAAACCTATTGGGATTTTTATATTTTTCAGTTTAGTGCCTGGGGATAAAGAATTTGTTTAGTTTTCACCTTGCCGATTTGCATTTAATTTTTTTTTATTAATTTTTTTTTAATTATTAATTTCAGGGAAAACAGTATTATATAAATTTAAAAAAAAAAATTATATCATTTTAGCAAAGAGGGCATGAGCAGATAGGTTAGCACCAGAGAGGGTGTAGTGGCCGGCAACTCCTTTCTCAATGATCAGTATCGTTGTAGAACAATGGGGGTGATGCACAATCTCACCCCACTCCATTATAGCCTTAACAAAGGGCACTAATTTAATTCCTAATTAATTATTACAACTTCCTCCCGATTCTGTCCTGATAGATATCTTTCAATTTTTTTTTTTTACATTTACATCAATTAATGTTTCTGTTTTTGTCCAATGAGGTAATCAAAAAGAGCATTTAATATTTTAAGTATAAATAATTAATTACACTGCTACAAATAAGTTCCAAAGAATTTATTTCCTAAAACATTATTATATTTATATCAGGAATCTATTTTCACTTTTTATTTACAACGTTTCGTTATCCAGTTCTACAAATAAAATATTTGCAATCAACAGTATACAATTAAAATATAGTCACAATAAACAAAGTTTACATTAGGCCTTAATAAAACTTTTTAAACACACTTATATACAACAATTCAATATTTAAACATATATACATCATTTCAATACCTTATGACCATTTAGAAATCTAAAAAGTTTCTTGAGATTGAGCCAAAATATCTTAGTAACTGTTATTATTTTTTTCTTACCTTATTATTATTATTATTAGATTACATTTTAGATGGAAACTATTTTTTATATATTCCCAAAATAATATAAGTCCTTAATTGTTTTATTAACCAGCTTATCATAATATTGCTGTTTTAAAACAATGTTTGCCTAAAGCATTTTTTAAATTTTAAAATTATTCTTATTTCAAATAAGTATTAACAAATACATAATATAATTATATTTATAAATTACCTTTTCAAATGCACTTCCCTCCTTTTATGTCTAGTTAATTGCTGAAATTTTAGTGCATTATGCAATGCACTGTCTTGTTATTTATTACTTTAGGGGTTTGTTCAATAGTTGTCTGTTGATTTTAATTTGTAACCGTACTAATTATTAATAGTTTTAAAAAAATTAGTTTATTTATTATGTCCACATATAATAATAACATAACTTCTTTAAAATCAAACTCATGGTTATTTTATAATGATTTAGTAATATTTTTATGGTTTTTAGTATTTATTTTATGATGATTTAATATAATTGTAATTACAGTTCCTTAAATTTTTTTTATCCCCTTAACTCCCAGTTATAGAAGGGGTTAGGTTAAAGTTATTTAAATAAATATGTCACGGTTCATTCTTGGGAACCAAATAGTGTTGAGAGTAATAGTTGATTGTAATACCAACGTACCACTGTATCTCAGCCGAATGGAGAAAGATGGATAATGAGGATTTATTTGAGGTTATTCGGGAATATTCGTTAGATGGTTAATTTTAATAGCATTTCTTGCTAATTTGGTAAGGATGATTTTGGAATAGTACTGATAATTATTACCGTTTAATATGAAAGAATTCATCATATCTAAAAAAAAAAAAGAAAAACAGCTTTTATCTCAGTCAAATAATAGTTAACATCTTTATTTGTTATGGGACGATCCACAAATAGTTTATGCAGACTAACAATTTAGAAAAGGGTTATTCTATTAAAAAGTTCGGATTGATCGCAAATATAAAAAAATTTTACGAAAAACTATCCTTTTTTTCAAGACATATTATTATGTCCCTTTTTTTCCTCCATACAACCGATCTACGATTTTCCTGAACTTGGTCAAGACAGATTCCTCGGAAAGGGCAAGTCGCCAGGAAGTTTTAGAAGTATCCCAAGTACCGAAGGAGTTCAGAATCTGTCAGATTATCTCTAGGAGTGAGAAAGCGAAGTCAGTTCCGGAGTTGGAGATATCACTAAGTTATGTCACAAGAGTTGTAATGCCTGCCTTGTGACTAAACTTAGTTCTGTTTCAATGGTCGATATTTTCCCGCGCCTAATCCTAACGGAATTCGAACATTTTGTGGGAAACATTATTGTAGGTTATACAGGGATAATGTAAATTTTCAATTAAATGAATTGGAAAAACATTAACTATTAATTGTTAATATTCTTTAAATGATACTGTTACCTATACTGATAGCTTCAATGAAAGTCTTCCCTCATGCGAGATAGAATATGCACTAGGAATTATTATTTTTGGGTTGGAAATGTTAACAAAAATTATGCTTGAGGAAAGCGAAGCGGACAAAAATGAATCAAAGAAAAGAAAATTAACGGGTGTATTCTATTAAAATTAACAGATGTATTGTATTATGTATTTTCATTACATTTCAATTCGGAAAATAAGGAAATTGGGACTAATAAAAATATCATGTATCAAGGAAATAATGTCTAATAAAAATCTCGGAAATTAAGTTCGATACCCTTAAGTGGTGAACAAAAAAAATAATTTATAATTTATAAATGAAGAACATACACAAGATAAAAAAGTATGTTTATATTATCGAAACTGCTTATATATGTGCCGTGAGCAATATGCATAAAGAAATGTCTATATCTAACCTTGCCCAAATGAGTAAGAGGAGATACTCTAGAGGTAAGAAAAAATAGGGGCCCCATAGCATAAGTGAATGTGGCTTGATCAGATGCTTAGGATGTACTGATAAGAGAGCTTGGGATCTGATGAATGAACAATCAAAATTCCAATCTTATTTTTTTAATGCTGCTTCAGATACTAAAATTAGAAATATACTTGATATCGAGGACTTTGGAAGGTGGTATCTCATGCACCACTGAATAATTTATAGCAGAAAAAGTACTAAAGACTATGAAATAAACTATAAAAAAAAATTATCACAAGAAAAATATACATACATTTAGATCAAAGACATTGTTATAATATCCGTGGACTTCTAAATCTAACAAACGTTTTATTTCGGATTAATTCTTATCAAAACTTGCGAGTGAGCCACATCTCACTCATAGTACAAGAGCCCAAGAGGAGAAAAAAGGTAGTTATCTCACCCTAATTTTTGCTTAGTTTAATCAAAACTATGTATAATTACTAGTCAAAACTGATGAGTCTGCCAAATATAGGTAGGGAAAATAAAAAAATGGTGGCTGTTTCAAAGTGAGAAAAAAATTTTCATTCGGAGCTCTATATCTTGAAAAGTAGAAACAACACAAGAAAACCTAAGAGAATTTCATTTAAAGAAGAGTAAATTTGCAAAAAATATGAGCCCTAATAGAGTTATATACGTTTAATATTTTTCGAGCTATAGCTTTTATGAAGTTTCTCATAAATAAAACTTATTGTCCGAAAAACTATAAATCAATTTATTTTAGCAAATATCATAAAAACTACTATCCCTACGCAGGTAAAGGTCCATTACCTATTGTCTATTGAGTGCTAATAGACATCTGTACGCCACACAGTTCCTGAGATATAGATTTCTCAAAATAAATTAACTAACTATTAATCTTTCAATAAATTTTTACGAATTTTGTATTTTAAAAAGCTATATCTCGAGAACTATTGGACGTAAATAACTCTTTTAGGGCTAATATTTCAGCAAATTTACTCTTCTTTAAATAATGTTCTCTTAGATTTTCTAGTGTTGTTGGTAGTATTTAATAGAGCTCCGAATGGAAAATAATTTTTTTTAAGGTTTTGAAACAGCCGCCATTTTTTATTCCCCCTACCTATGTTTTCATTAAAGTAATCAAAAATTGGGGTGAGATAACTGACTTTTTTTCTTCCCGGCTCTTGTACTATCACTAGGTGGCGATCCGATCCATTTAGGACCAGAGTCTCTTCTATGATTATGGTATCCGTTCACTATGTCAATGTTGGTCGGCTTTGTGAACTACTGTTGGATATTAAGTAATTAGAGGTCGTCTTCCACCTTATATCCTAATCTTTTATTTGGTGGTTTATCTCTCTTTATACCTCCCGGATGACCAAATATTCGTCTTGAAGATCAGAAAATACACATGGTAAAAATTGCAAGCAGAAATTTTTATTTTATGCCCTAAACGGCCATTAGTTTTGATAACCATTCCTTCAAGGTATTTGAATCATCTCAGGCTGGGAAGTGTACCAGCCTAACAAAATCTCTCTTCACAAATATATATCTTTCAAATCCTGTGATTACAGTTGCGATTTATATTTCTACATGATTTAAAGGAAACTAAGAAGTAGGTTGATATACAAATAGGAGGAAAGAGGTGGTTAAGGATGAACGTAAACATTTGTGGTGTTATGTTAGTTGTAACGAGGTGTATTAGGAGAAGGGATGAGGGTGAAGGTGAGAATATGTAATCGTTAAGGTGTTTATCTCTGTGAGAAACCAGGTCAACTTTATCAGTAATTGGAACCGATTCTATGTAGACATTATATTGTAATGTATAATGTATACTATTAACCGATTATATTAAGACATTGTTCAAACTAAAGAAATTATTTAATAAAAAGCCTTTTTACTACAAAACCTTTAATGAGGTTGAGTAACAGAATATATTGCAGAAACTTCTCTAAAGAAGGCTGGGTTAGTGAGTAGCATGTAGTCGCTCGCTCACGACACTTCTGCGTGAATATTACGTGAAGATGCGACAATTCACGTGTATCTGCTATACGAAAATAACATTCTATTAGAGATTCCTAAAGTGATAGGAAGTTAAAGGTAATTTAACGTTGGTTTCCTGTTTCATACAAATACGAATTATACTTATTACAATATCTTATACCTGTAAGCAAACAAACGAAAAGCTTATAATTATATAAATAACAGAACTCCAATTCGTAACCTTAACAAAAAACACACTATATTTTTCTACCTCACACTATATTGGCACTCTCCCACATTTTAATAGTATGATAATTGGTAGCGCGGTAAACTTGAAATTATATGATTGGTTCATTTTTTCCCATTTTGGTTGGGGCTAAAGTTAGTTTCTCTATTTTACTCTTTTATTCCCTAAACCTTCTTGTCAAGCAATAGTAACTGATAAACACGCGTCGTGAGCCTACCTTAAAGTATGTATCAAAAGCACAGTATGTAAATAGCTAAACGTATGTGACATAAGCACATTTCGTATTATTCAATTAAATTAATTAGTGATTGGAGAAGTTTGTCAAGGGGTTGCGGTCAGCAAAGAACAACATAAATAAACAAAACCATATTTATTTATTTTATGCCGACGTTTCGACCTGCAACCTTCTACGCCACAACCCCTGATGAAGACCTGAAACTCAGGTCGAAACGTCGGCATAAAATAAATAAATATGGTTTTGTTTATTTATGTTGTTCTCTGCTGATCGCACCCCCCGACAAACCTCTCCAATCATTAATCTACGGTCAACTATCTACACTTCATTATAAATTAATTAGTGTTTAAAATCAATACTGAACGTAGAGAGGCGATCGAAATAATTTCAAACTTGGAAGGCCCACTTATAATTAATCATAGCAGCACATGTAGAATCCCTTTTTTATTTATTTTTTGGATCAATTACTTTTCCTTGTCCTCAAAACAATTCCCTTTAAGGTGCGACACATCAGTATTATACAGGATGGTTGTCAAAGCTGCGAACTGGTGCAATATGGTCGGCACTGCCTCTGGGAGGAATGTGGATCCAATTGGCGCGAAGGCCAGGGCAACAGGTCATTTATAGTTTGGTATGCAAGCAATAGAGCTACTTCACAAAGACAGAGGATGTTGTGGTCGTAAGGGCTCGATATTGTTAAGCAGAACATTTCTGTTTAATTATCTACCCACTCTCTACCTACTGCTACTTTGTTAAAATACTTATTTATATCCATCACAGAAGTATGAATAAATGAAAGTTTTGTAAATCTTGTATATAAATATTAAATAGTGAAATTATACTTTTTGAATCAACCCCTTAACGGCAAAAAACCCAATTTAGGTCATTGCCTTAGCAAAAAAATTTATAAACACAAAAATAATCAAAATTTTAATTATAATTTTGGATATCTGTCACAATACCTACCTCCCTATGTAAACATAGGCTAAATATTTAGGATTATTACAGAGAATAAATCATCGTTATTTATTTTATTATTATCACATTGTTATTTCCAATTCTCGATTATATTCAAGTGTGAAAAAATATAGCAGCATAAAATACAACGCCGTTCAAACTATCTCGAGTGTGCACTGTTTGCCCTGTTTAGCGCGCTCGAATTAACTCGAGAATCCAAGTTAAGGGATTAACATAAAAAAAAAATCTATATTTAAAAATAATTAATATTTAATTATAATTGGAATATTTCTTGTTTGGGTGGCGGTCAATAAAGGTTAAAGGTCATAAAAAAACTATGTTGTACCTCTATTGACCGCTTCACGAACTAGCTTCCTATAATTTAATTATATATATTTTTTTAATAATTTATTTATTGTTATTTACAACTGTATAACATATATACAACAAGTAAATTTGCTGTAGGTGAGATAGTGACATGATACAAATATGTGGAGAATCTACCTACATTGATAGAACTCCATTCTAGAGGATTCCATGTCAGTCGTTTGTCGAGATGTAGTCCTAAGTAACGGATCTGTTAGACAGGACTAAGTGGGGTATTATTAAAGAATACTGTTGGGCAAGAGGTCATTGGTTTACGACGGAGGGTAAATGTGTTTTGGTGGGATTTATTGGAATTAATTTTAATCCTTCAGCTTTGACCAAAAACTAAAAAACTTTTTTCGAATTATCTTTATTCAACTGTAAAACATTGTAAAGTTAAAAATCAAATATAAAGCCTTGTATATTTTTTTTTACGTTCTACCTGAAGACATTTTCTGGACCCGCCCCGGCAAAGGCCTTTCATGGATTCATAAATTGATATTTTATCTTTATTATCAATAAAATTCTAATAAATTTAGTTAAACACGAAACAAAAAACAATAATCAAACTGAAATATTGTTCGCGTCCTTTTAAACCTATCATTATACCTTTTAAGTGCATCGTTTGAAACATATTTATTTCGTAAAAATAAATTAAAAAAGTCACTAACATTTGTGTAGTACTACTATCAATGTTACTATTATGAAACTTTACCGGAAGCTGAGAAGGAAAACAAGAGTAGGCAGTTACTGTGAGGAAATTGTTTGGCTAAGTTTCGTAGTATACCTTGCTTATAACGGTTAAGTACATGCTGGGACCTGTACTCAAATTTTAGCAACTTAACCTCCGTTGTAAGTACTGTACAATGTCTGTTTTCGAACCTGTTTACGAGTTTATGCTTTTATTTTAATCGTCTATTTTGAATACTTAAATTGAGTTAGACTTCGCTTTTCTTGATTTTAGTCTTTAAATTAAGTCTATTTTTATTTTTGTTATATTTATTCCTCCTTTTTTGATTTTTTTGACCAACAAAAAATTAAATTCCATTAAATTTCAGTATTTAAGTGAGATTCAAACTCTAATATTTTTGTTTTTTTCTGTTTTAATGTTTCGCCTAATGTTGTGTAAATAGATTATTATTCTTTTTTTAGTCAAGTATATAAATAAATTACATAACTCAAACCAGGGCCATGTTTCATAATGAAGGCTACAGTACTATAACTTAGGCATATTAACACAATTTTAGATGATTAGAGATTTCTTCAGATCATCTAAAAGTAAAAAGCCTTATGAACACTTGAGCAGCCTACAGAAAAAAGTTGAACGACCGAGAACTAGAAATAGTAGAGTAAACATGCTATTTTCTTTTCACAAAAGTAAAAAAAAAACTATAGACTTTATTTACACATAATAATAACAATACCAGTACGATCCATGAGAGGTCAAGGGTTCAGTACAACTTTGTAAAGACGCACTGTTTTCAGAACAAAGAGGCGTTCTTTCAAGATCACGCTCAACGACCAAATTTTATCCTAATTAAAAGTACCCACTTGAGGCTAGGTGGGCTCATGGGGGAGATCTCTAGAACCCACAGGATTGACTCACGGCTACAATATAACAGACAATATTTATCTGTCATGACTGGATTCGAACCCGGGTCCTTCGAGTTAGCATAGTGCCTTAACACTCTTCCACCATGCTCCCACATAAAGATTGTTTACACATTGAAATATTAAAATCAGTGTTATTCAATCAATAAGATACAAATAATTATGGTCTGAATCTAAATGTTAAACTTAAAGTTAAATTAAGATATTTCAACGAGCTTATGTTTTTCTTAAGGAATTTTATTTGTGTTGAAATATAGTTACTTTTTAATGTGATCTAGTTTAATGTAGTTAGTTCTAAACAAATCATTCGGAAATAATAATTCGCATTAATCTCGATTCAATGTCTCCAATACTTCTAAAAAAAACCCGTGATTTGTAACCACCCTAAGAGAAATTGTAATTGTACAATGTATTGTATCTGAGGCGGAATCAGTGACAATAAATTCTTTAAGATGGCTTGCGTCGAGGCGGTCCCTTGTCAAATAGGCTAAGAGGATTGTCTTGGGGCTTCTTTGAAACATATCGAATTGCCTGTCTATACGTTGCCAGCTGCCTTATTAGTTATTTTATGGATTAGTTTTTGGAATATTTACAAACGCAAACAGAATACAAATTTATAAATATAAATTTAAAGACGAGCTACTGAGAAAATGGTAATAAGAAAAAAGTAAAGATGACCGTAATGTAGGTATTTGGAAACTAAGTTTCTTTTCGCTGAACTCTCCGAAGAGATTAAATACAAAAAAAATATTCATCTTAATACCAGTCTGCATCCGTTGTCCGCAAGGCAGTAGTTAAACATAATAATATAGTTCTATTGTATTTCTTACTTCAGTCTAGCAACCAATCGTGTGATAGAAAAAGTAAACACCCTGACAGGGAAATGCTCATTACAAGAAAGGGTCCACACAGTTATACTGTGTGTGTGAAAACTTATCTGTATGAATTTAGTTTTTTATAAAAGTGTCACTTGAAAACTATTAGTTTTTCCAAAATATATGGAATTTTCTACAAAACTGGAAACTCTAAAACTTTAACTGATAATACAAGCCTATTCACCTGTCATCTGGATATATTATAGAATGTTTTAAAGGTATTTTTTTAATTCATAGTAATTTACCACACATAAAAAAATACAAAAAATAAACGCTTTTTTCGTAATTACCCGAGCAGTACTCTTTTTACTTCGAATCAAATATTAGGTAAGAGCTATTTAAATAACTATGTGAATCTTTTAAAAGATATATATATA
>NW_027111172.1:301030-313565 GCF_000696795.3 Halyomorpha halys | reverse complement strand
TAAGACTATATATATGCAGTTGACTTACACGATTATCTTAGGAGATTTGTAAGGACCTGAATTAATCTAATGAACTCAATCCAGGAAGAGATGATATTGAAAAGAATTCACCGTTCCCCATGTTTCCGTGACAGATGATTTTTAAAAAATGTGCACCAGTTAAATAAGACTGATAATTATGAAAAGCAAATCCTTCTACACAATAATCTGGTGGGATCAAACCCTTCAAAAAGTGTCTCCTTCACAATGGAAGAACACTAGGGGTTGGTATCGTCCCCTTGGATCGGACCGATCTTCTCTGCCATCATATGCATGAGTGAGCCCAAATTAAGAGGTGAGTCATCAAAGGCTGTTATTGATGGTGACCATCAGACTGGCAACAGGCAATTCCCCTTCCCTCTCCCGATGCCTCTCATCATCAATTTCCTGTATTATCGCTGACGTTTATTTTTTTTTCCTTTAAAAAGATAAAATATTGTCCGGTTGATGAACCCTCAGTTTATTTTCTACATCGCTGGATTGATTTAATCAGCTAAGATCTAAAAATATGCATAGACCAATATCGACAATAAATCTAAATATTTATTAATATTTTTAACCCATACCTGAATTTACGTTATGTATACATAGCTAGAGAGGCGAGAAAAGTTTAAAATTGAACAGGAAGCAAGTTAGAAAATGGCCGCAATAGGAGTTTTATAATCGGTATAACATGTAAAACGGTATGGTTCGTCCTACAAAAAAATAATTTTAAATTTTTTGAGACTACAAAGGTCTTTTATTGTATTCAGAAATAGTCTCCGTCCTAGGGTTTCCTGTTTTGACGGCTTGATATTATACCAACCCTCCTAAGGATGAGTGGGAAGTGGGAACGTCAGGGATCGCGAAATACAGGCACTAATATTTTCAAAAAAATATTAAAAGGTTTATCTCACTTCCGCCCAATAAGCGCACCACTTCCATCCTTGGCCAATAACGGCGATACAGCTCTCTATTCTAAGGAAGAGGAAAATTGTTTCTTCGGAATGGAAAGCTATAATTTTATCTTCGAACAGAAATATAAAAAAAAGTAAATAAAATAAAAAACATAGTAATTATTGTTTGGGAGTGCGGTGGCACTGTGGTAAGGTACAATGCAATTAACTCCAAGGATGCGGGTTCAAATCCGGCTGGGCAGATAATTGTTTTCTGTAACACTGTAGCCATGAATCAATCCTGTGGGTTTCGGGGCCTCCTGGGGCCCACCCAACCTCTTAAATTGGATACCCTGAATTGCGAGTGTGATTCTGACCGAATCACCTCCTTGCACAACAACGCACCTTGGTCTAGTAACAGTACTTCCTTACAAAGTACTGCACCCTTAACCTTTTCATGGATTGTAGCGGTACAAATTTTTTTGGCACAAAAACAAACAAAAGATTATTTATTTGTGTTTTTCTGCTGACCGCACTCCCCGACCTGCTTCTCCTCTAATATATATATCTACGATCAACTATCTTCATCTCATAAGTGTTTCAATATAAAAATATAAATAGGTAATAATTGTTGTGAGATTTTCTGTTGGGAATAAGATGAAGATTTTGAAAAAAAAAAAATCAGAAGGGATGACGTATTAACAGTGACTACCTTAGTCCATTTATATTTCAAAACTAAAAAAAAAAAAAAATCACAGCATTTTCACTTACAGCTCTAAATACATCCCCAATTTTTTGTAGATCATGCTGAAGTCATCGCTGTGTTTGTGATTACTAGGCAAAAAAAATCTAATGACTAAGGAAGGCGAAAAAAATTAACAAAAAATTTGTATTTTTCTGTTATAAAAATTCGTATTATAGGGTTTCAGGAGGAGTGTGGACACCTAACTAGCATGACAGCCATGTCTTGCGGAATGGTGGTTCTCGAGCCTTTCTGTAGCAAGTTCCATAACGAACTCCTTTTTTTTTTTCTTTTTTTTTTAATATTTATTTATTGCTATTTACAACTGTACATTATAATGCATTTAGTAAATCTGATATAAGTTAAATTGGAGCGTTACAGGCGTGTTGAGAAACTACCCATTGTTAGCACTCTAATGACATTTTACATTAGCTGGTCTCGTGGCCATCTTCTTTTCAGGCACCTCGAAGGATTGTCAGGACTGGAAAAGGATGCAAGATTAGAAACTAAGAGGTTTGGGTGGTTAAAGAGTTTATAATGGATGGATTGATATCTTGTTCGGGTTAGATCTGTTATATATGGAACATTAAGGTCTTTATGTATGATTTTATTTGTGACAAAGTAAGGAGCATTGAGGATTTTCCGAAGGATTTTGGATTGTAAGGATTGAATACGAGAGGAATTCGAAGGTTTAGTGGAGGCCCAAAGCTCAACTCCATATGTCCAGATTGGCCTTATTACAGTCATGTAGATCAGTCTTTGGTAATGTGTTGGAAGTTTAGACCGTTTGTCTAGTAAGTGCTGTAATAGTCGAAATTGACTTCGACCTTGCTTGTCGTTTTTCCCTTAATAAGATACGAAGATGCCGTGGCAGGTTATTTTGTTTATTGTTATTAATTAGCCTATTAGGCAATGTGTTATCAATTATGCTTGTTCTTATTGATGATGTGAGCTCTTCGATAGCTTCATCAATGTAACTTTTTGAATTTATTTTTTTATGGATACATATTATTCAGCACAATATTGATTTATCATTGTTAATTTTACGTTCTACAGTCAGCCCCAGGCTGAAACTTCAATAATGAAGTAGAATAACATTAATACCAACATACTTTAAACGTCTAGACACCTACCAAGTACTCTTTTATACACGATGTTTAATATGCTTAATAATAATGGTCATCTTATCATAAATGCTACAGCTTGTTACTTAATATGTAAGATATTGCAATCTTACTAAAAAGGCTAGTGCTAGATATAAATATAGAAAAAAATATCAATATACATCAACATAGGAGAAATAAACATTCAATATATATTATTTCGACATATCAGGCCTCGATATTTTTTACTTTCAATATAAGGAATCTTATTGGAAGGTGCGGGTTAAACTAAAGAATATGATAATACAGATGAATAAGTTTTAGAAGTGTATTAGCTTAAATTTCCAAAAATTGTAATTAATATATAGCTCTTCAGAAAAAAAAATCATTTTCTTAACATTTACAATAAAAGAAAAATTATTACTAAGTACTAGAGTGAAAAAAAAAAAAGGATGTGAGAAAATCATTGTTGAATTAGTCACTAAAAACTTATCACAGTAGTAAAATTTATTGCTAAGAAGTTAAGTAACATAAACTAATTGACCCAACATATAAAATAAAAAAAAGTATCAAATATAAAATAATAAAATCAGCATAGAAAAAATAATGAATGAAACATGAAGTTTCCTAAATAAATGAAAATTGCCTATTAGAAATAACACAAAAATGACGTTGAAACAGACATTTTAGGATTGTAATGAAAATACAATTAATAAATTAGCGATACATAAAATAACAAGTGAAAAAGAATTAATATTCAGATATCTTCAGAGATTATCGAACCATCCTAAGCCGGGAAAACAATATAAAACTAAAATATAATATAAATATTATTACTATTATATAAAGAATATGAAAAACAAAATAACAAAAAAACTCGTAAAATAAAATACCAAAAACCAAATGTTCTTATAACAAGAAATGCCTAACTACTTGTACTATATAAAAAAATAAATTGCAGCTATAAATTAGAAAAAAATAAACAGACGAAAGTTAATATGTGTGTACAAAAGTGAATGTAATAAATAAACTTGATGAATGAATTTAATCAATCAGCTCCCATATACTTAGACATGTGTGTTTGTAATATTTAAAGATGGATGAGAAACACGTTTATCCAAAATTAAGACAACAATTATCTACTATAAATAAAATGAAACTATTAAACATATGGTTGGAGAAAAAAACGACTAATTAATTAAAACAAGAACTAAAAATACATGAATAAAAAAAAATAGTAAATAAGAAATATATTTTACTACAAATCAAAACATTATAAAAATAACATTCTGTAAAAACATACAATAGTATAGTTACATAATGATATCGAGGTAAAAATAATCATTTTTGTGTATATTGTCATTTGAGTTTTCATAAATCACCGTTAAACGAACTACGCCTCAGTTCTGAATGAGGTCATGTCTAATAGATTTTTTAATGAAGGATAAAGGTACTAAACTCTAGTCGAAGCGTAGCTCATTATCGCTAGCGGCAAGTCTATCTTAAGAGCACAAAATCTTGCAATATGATGTAAAATAAGGAGGCTCAAACAAACATCCATGATTTAACAATTAGTTATAGACCCAACATTTTTATAAAATAAATAATGGTTTAAACATTGTTTGCTATACCCAATTTCTTCTGTGCAGGATATAATTCATTGAATTAGGAAGGTGGCGGAAAAGTTGGATTGAGCTGCTATTGGAGACGTATCTGTTGGCAGAGGACTGGACAGTACGGAGCAGAAGAAAGGAGGAGATAAAGAGGAAGAATAGAATAGATACCGGCTGTTAGCCCCCTCCACGTCTGCCACAAATAATCAGTCTCTCGTTTTTGCCCGGAGGCAGCTCAGTTATTGTGTCCCCTGCTTCCGTCACCCCCTTCCTTGTTAGTTACTCTTTGTTTTTCCTGCCGCCAAGATTTTTTCATGGTTCGTGCTCCCTTCCTGACCATTGTCAGGGAACTGACAGGATGGGGAAGAACACGAAGACCAGAGGCTTCAAGTGTCCTCAGTACGTCATTAGCTGCACTCGAATGCAATAAATGTCAGCTGCACTGGAGCCCTTCCTGGTCTAGTAAATGCAGTTTGAGTGCTCTTCAAAATTCTCTCTCGATAGTTTTATTGAAGGCCGTACTCCAGGCAGTGCACTATCCAAATCTAAATTAGAACTTTAATCATCACTGTCTAGTTATTATCTCATCACTTTTCTAAGAGCACGATATAGAACTGGATAAAATGATATATAAAGATACACACACTAACTTGACAAACTATCCAAACTTCCAATAAATTATAGAGGACTCATTTACTACCAAATAACTACCATAATTAGGCCAATCTGGACGTAAGTTGAGGTTTGAGGTTCTACTAAAACCATCGAATTGCTATCGTATGCAATCCTTATAACTACTCAAATACTATCATATTTCATTTTTATCACAAATAAAGTCATCAGTTATGACCTCAATATTCATTATGTTGCTGATTTGGCTAAAACCAAATATCAATCCTTCTACGACGAACACTCTAACCACCCAAACCTGTTTGTTTATAACCTTCCTTCTTTGTCAATAATCCTTCTACCCTGTAAATGTTATTGGAGTTTTATCAATGTGTATATTCTACCCTAAACTGTATCATGCTGTAATATAACTAATATCGCATTTACTTCATATCTTATTATCATTACTATTTTAACACAGGAGTAAATGTCAATAAAAAAATAATCATTATTTCCACAAAATTATAATATTTTCAATTTTTTAAAAGTAAGTCATTACTCTTCTTTTCCTTAATTCTCATCGCAGAACATGTGACCTGTGTAACGATGAAAATGAATTTTTTTTTGTCGTTAGCAGAGAAAGGAATCTTTTGGAGGAAAGGAAGGTTTTGTCAAGCGCCAATGTTTATGGTTAAGACTCTAAAGTTAACAACACGTTTTTTTTAATTGTTCTAACGGAATGATAATATTAATTTACAACAGCAAGGTTTTCAAATATTAAAAATGAAACAATAGTTTAATTAGTCTTCCTAGTTACTTTATAGTTTTTTTTTTAATTTGTTGTTTTGTTTTATATAACCCAGCCAATCTCTACTACCCCCATGAATTCTAAACCTCTTACATCTATTCAATGAGAATGTTTAGCTAATATCTGATATTCAGTTTTTCTTTTTTTGAGATATGAAAATGACTTTTATTATGCTGAGTGTTAAAATAACCATAATAGAAAACTAGGTGGGCCCCAGGAGGGAAGGGGGCTCCCGATGGTTACCTCATAGCTACATAATTTAATGAAATGAATTAGATGGTATATTTAAGTGATGATTTTAAATAAATATTTGTATTTAAGAAAACCCTATTCTAATTTTATTATTTTTATTTTAAAATAAAAAAAAATTAATAAAAGTTTGAAAAGATTAATGTCTAATTCTTAAAAATATTCAACAAAAAATAGAAATAAAAAAAACCTGTTTTATCCATAACAAACAGTTTCAAGGTGAATGAACTGCGAACCGTAAGCATAAGCATACTCTAAAACTAATGGTTAAATCAAAGCATTAAAAAAATTAATATGTCAAAGTCAGTTAGGCTATAATTTAAATTCCCTATATTATAAAAAATTAAGTAACCAGTTTTATAAATTGAAATATAAAGTTAATTGTGGATATAATTTTGTTTATACTAATTCACATTTGATAGATTTTAACTCATTTATCTAAAAAAAAGAAAAGAAAAACGAATATATAAATTTACTTAACAATTATTTGGTTGTTTGAACGATTGTTGGTTGTTGCTTCTATATATTTTTTTCTTTTTTAAATGTATACTTATGGCTACTTAGAAAAGTCCTTAAATTCATTTTAATAACTTTTTAAAATTTCACAAATCACCTTAAGGTGTTTCTGCAAAGCTAAGAGAAAAACAGCCCATGAGAATCGGATTGCTGAAAGTCCTTCCAGTTATTAATAATCCGAGCTGGAAGCTTCGCCATCTGCCAGCTTTAATTAATGAAAAGTAAATAATCTCCCTTCTTTGAAATCGTGAAGTAGTAAAAAAAAATTAATAAAAAATACAGATTCGTTAATTAATACGAAGCTATTGAATAAAGATGACTTCAAAATAAAGAATTCTTCATAATATAAATGAAGTTTCGATTGCTGCTCGTTGTGTTAGATGGATCTTATATTAATTAAAAATAATAATGGTAATAAAAAACCTAAGAGGGCCCGATGAAGAAACTACTAATTGCGATATAAATAGCTCCATACACCTTCCCCCATAAAAACCCAAATTTCGAATATTAATCTTGACGTTATTTTAGCACCTACGGTGAATACAACGCTGTGTTTGATTTACGGATTTGTTGTTCTGGTGTTTTTCTTCATTTAAAAAGTTATTAAATCAGTTTTAGGTTGAATCAACATCAGATATTTATTCATTGTCGGTAATATTGGACGTAAAAGATTCTTTTAGAGTTCATTTTAATGTACGTTAAAAGTACCATAAAGCAGTTTGTGATTATTATCCTATGAATAGTAGTTTTCATTATAACTGCCCAGTTATATACATAAAATGAAGATTTCTAGTTAAATAGAAAAAAAAAATGATGGTTTTAGAAAAACTGGATATCTGGAATTATGGACCATAAAGAATACTAGTAGAGCTCGAATTGGAGATCTTTAAACGCTCTTCTAAATAGGTTATGATGATATTTCAGCCATTTGTAACACTCTAAGGTTTATCGGAAATAAACCTAAAAATATAGAGCGGTCAGTTTGAAAACAATTGCCATATTAGAATAATGGGGCCCCAAACAAGAGAAACATTTTACTATCGTGTTTTTTTTTCTTTTTGCATAAGAATTTAATTATAGAAATTAATTTACAATTAATTTTAGATATAGCTAAATTTTATGCTTTTTTACTAGACTATTATTTATTTTACAATTATTTTGCTTGATAAAATCTTTATGATAACATCTACTGATCGTTAATTTATATCATTGATTTTTTTTTTTTCTATTTTATCGAAAACAGCACAAATGATTAAACTCGGTATATTGATTTATACATTATATGTCTTTAATATCAAATAAGTGTTATCATTATTAAAATAACTTGATAGGGTTTAAAAATAATTAGGAAATATTTTTTCCATGAAAAAAAAAAGTCGACGTTAAGAGTAGAATATAGACATGTAATATACTGTCCGTAAGCCATAAATTTTAGGAAAAAATACTCATAAAGTTTTAAAAGTTAATTAAGAGTGACTGTGACGTTTCGGCCCATTTCCTTCGTCATCAGGATTCAATTAACCATAATAATCACTTTTTCTATCGTATTTTCTTAATAGTTTCCTCCTCATTTGATGCATATAATTATATTTTGTCACTGTTATAATTTTATAACAATTTCTATAAAAAAAAAAAAAAATCTCTCTTAGTTATACTGTTCCACTATCACTCAGTTTTAGGCTGTTACACTTTTAATATCGAAGTACTATTATTTATAAAAACAAAAATATCCATAAAAAAATTGATAAAAAAGTTAATTAAATATCCAATTCTGGAATATTTAAGAATTGAATGTGTCTTTGAACGAGCCTAAACTCCTCCCTATAATCAATAGTTTAACAAAAAAAAATCTTATATTATATACATGAAAGGCCGATCTGGTAAAAAAAAAATTTTCAAAACGAAAAAATAAAATATTGAAACCTTCTTAGGTTGTTTTGAGAACCAAACCCAGGCAAAAACACGCTGGTAATTCCTGCGAGTGCTAATTGTTCTATTTAAAATCTGAGTATAAATGAACTAAATGTTAATTGGATTGATTTAGGTACTTCAAATGAAAAATGAATTTTTTTCATGTAGAAAAATCACGAAAACCATATTCACGTGAAATGCGTAAAAATTAAATTCAATGGAATGAACATGAAAAGTTTACTAATTTCACTATTTATGGACCTTTCCAGGTACAAAGTATTCGTAACTTCATAATTAATAACAATATTCTATATCGTAAAATTTCAAACTTTTGAGTTCACTATTGTCCGCCTAAATTGATTATTTTGACTATTGTGCGTCAGTTCAACACAAAATCATTTAGTAATGATTCGTTCATAACTAGGCCCAATCACTTACATGCCTTGTATAGAAGGGAATTGAAGATTAACACTGTGAGACTTATTAATGTTAAAACATGTTCATACGTCTTTTAATAATGTTTGTTTTATTCTTTTCATATAAATTGGAATTATATTTGTCGCATGATAAGAATTTTCAGACAAGGCATTGGCTCAAATACACTGAATGATAAAAAATATTGTTACGCAGAGGAGAAGTATTTTTACAACAATTTTTACGATAGTAAATCATGAATAGATAAATAGTAATAATGATTAAACTCAGCCAGGTGATTAGAATGTTCTAGTTAGCAAACAATGAAACTATAAACACTAGTGATCAAGTTCATTAGTGTTGTTAGGATTTCAGTGCTGTCGTATTTATCTATGACCGCTGATAGATGAACCAATGATTCCTTTATACTGATTGCCTGTGGCTCATGTATCAACAGTCGACTATTTTTCCACAATATGAGATATGCACTATTTTTGCAAAAGTACTTTTTGGTGATTAGTAAAAAAAAAAAAAATCTTTTCTATTGAACATATCAGACATAAGAAATTTGTTGGAGTCGTCTCCTATATCACAGATCTTGTCATTCTTCTGGGCTAGGTATCCATTGAAATAAAATTCAATGGTCTGTATTTAATGCAAAACAACCGCAATCCATTAAAATTTCTTAGGTTCAATACTTGGAAGAACGGTTTCTAGACCAATCAGGTATGGATCAAGCTTAACTACCATGGATTTCTCCTAATTATGGGTGCTCACTTTATACAGGGTTAAGTAAAGAAGGTGAGTATGGGTAAAATCCATACAAAGAACAGGTTACCACCCTATTTTAACCATGGTGGGGAGTTAAGTTTTCATTTTGTGAAATAGAAGTCGACCTCCAGTGCCCTGTTTCATAATAAAGTACAAACTAATACTATTAGTCTTGTAGATTTATCTTAATTCAATTACACTGACTTGTACAATAGTATTTTTTCATTCCTGTAATATCACTAATAGTCATCCCTATTTTGTAAAAATAAGTATTAGTATTATTGCCATACTAGTTTCTACACTTGTACTATGAACTAATACTATCAGCTTTCAGTATGAAATAGGGCCCAGGTGGTATTTAAACCAGTGCCGCTGCAGTCACAGTTGACACTTTAACTCACTCGGCTACAGGTACATATTCATGGTATTATCTCTTAACACTGTATTTTATAATTTAAAAAAATTACATGAATAAAAACAGCCTTAAGAATAATTAATTATTTGCCACAGCAACAATCAAACCCAAACCCAGAAGATAAAAGCACAAATTATTCACTGAGCTACTCCACTCAAGATTAGGAAACTTTCTGTTTAAATCCAGCCAAAATTTGGACTATATTTCAATCGACTTAGATTAAACAGTGCATAAATAAATTTAAAGTACAGTACCAGTTTTCCAATTTTACTTATGTTGTGATTTTTAAATAGTATATTAACGATACTGTTTAGAACTTTTTTCCTTTAGGTTTATGAGTAAACAATATATGGAAATTACAAAATAAAAAAAAATGAGAGATTTCATTGCTATTATTATAATGGACTTTCGTTTCATTATTTAATAACTACAAATGAAAATAACATATATGTTTAATGATATATTGGACAAGATTTTAAAATAATTAAATTGTAAATTATAAATTATTCTTACGGAAGTAGTACCCTTCTGATAAAAAAAAAAAAATTAAGATTATAAATATCTGTTTAATGAGTTTAAGTGAATCACTCTTCCATAATAAGTTTCTTTACTATAATTTATCCATTACAACGTTTCGGGCCATCGATCCATCATAGTTACATGATTCCATCACAAAATAATTCTACGTAAATAGTCAAGATATTTGTAAATTGTAAATATGTTTTAAGCAGTTTTATGGTTTGCTGATTGGAACATTCTAATCACTAAGATATTTTTGATCATTATTACTTCACAATGTATTGGTCGCTTTCTATCTTATGTATTAATTTGTATTTAGAGTGCCATAATGAAAATCAGGAGAGTTATTAAAGGAGAATAATTCAGTTCAACTCATAAAATAAATGCAAAACTCATCCAATAAATGAACCTAAATATATATTGTTTAACAATACTTAGCTACTTCATTTTTCTTTGTATATTTAAATACTGCTATTTGATCATGGCAGAGCAGGCAATGAATCTTGGACAAAACGTCAAGCGTAGTCAGCATTTGGATAGGTGACTATTATCCTCAAGGTTTTATTCTAGAAGACTTGCGTTTATGCGCTCTCCAAACATTATATTGTAAGGTAAATATATATTTGCTCATAAAGGAGGGGGGGATGGTAAGCGAACTGTGAAGGTAAGGGGTGATATTCCAGCAGTCCTCGGTATTTCCCTCTAATTGGCTCTGTTTGAGCTGGATCTTGAACAAACTGGAACATTTAAATCACCCCTTTGAAGCCTCATACTAGTTTGGCCCACAGTTTTGCCGCCTACTTCACAGCCTAAATAAGATGCATTTCATCTTCTCTATTAAAATAATTAATCACCCTTCCGGGATTTATTTCTATAATTATTCAGAGAAAGCGTTGTGACTATTCATCAATAGATTTAATTATATGCGACAATATTTATTATAAGTTATTTGCACTACTTAAAAATTAAAATTATTAAAAATTTTTAACTATTATTTGATAACTAGATGCACTCCAGTTTCAGCCCCCTAAATTTGGATAATATATAACTGTTTCGTAAATATGATGTATACATTACCAAGTGCATCTTTTAAAAACTTAATAAAACGCAAAATTTATGTGGAAAAACAAAGGTAGCATATGTTAGTATACATCTAAAAATAAAAAAGTAAATATAGTAAACATTTTTAGACAAATGACTCTTTTATTTGGGAAGTAAAAATCCAATTATAATTTTAAAATACATTTTTTATCAAATAGATTTTAAAAAAAAAACATTACCTTAAGTTCTTAAGGTTATAAACCCCCCAAAATTCAAAACTAAAAACTTTAAAGCAATACCCTATAAAAGAAATATTCTTTCTCAAACCTCATAGACTTTTCAAAAACACAGAGCAAGGACGATAATAATTTTTTCTGAAGCATAAGCAAGCTTCATGTTTTTACATTTTTTTTTCTTTCCATCTTTTTTATTTTCAAAAATAACTGGGTTTCATATATTAATTTCAATTATTACAATTATATTTATAAATATATTAATTATACAAGCTTTTCATTATTTATATATAGCAGTAGTTGCCGAAGTAAGTGCCGCGGCACGGCCGAGTGCATACCAGAGGTACTGAAAGTTAATCAAAATATTACAGAAAAGAAAGAAAAAACAATAAAAATAAAATAGCAAATATCTACTGTATTCCAGAATTACATTTTGTGTTATTTATTTCGAAAAAGATGAACAAGGGTGATGCGATTTTTTATGTGGGGTGCAAAAACGCAAATTATAATTTTTTTCATCCCATTTTGTTTCAGTAAAATGATTTTTTTTAGAAATAGATGTCAGTAATAACATTAGCTGCATAAGTATAATCCAATAAATTAACAATAACGCTCTTAAGCTGCCAATTCAACTCTCTCTCTCTCTCTCTCTCTCTCTCTCTCTCTCTCTCTATATA
>NW_027111172.1:290314-300926 GCF_000696795.3 Halyomorpha halys | reverse complement strand
TATCTCTTACGAATTTTTAACTATTTATATAACTGAATGCTATAAATGGTAACATACCTAGAACATTTCTTATAAACATATTTTAAGTACTAACATGTTAGGTTAAAATAAAATATATATACAATATCTCTTTGATAAATCACATTTTAAAAACGGCACCTTATGACCCTGAATGGGATATTATCGATCAATCTCCTTAAACAATCCACTAAACAGGCTTAAGGGAAAGCCTTAATATTCTTCAAGGGGTCCTATGAAAATTTACTTAGAAAATTTATATTATAAATCCTTAAATCTTTATTTTTCCCCCTTCAAGCACCTACTTTCAGCAAATTAGTTTCGAGTCGGTTCTATATTTAAGGGATTTTATACCATTAAACTGGAACAGGTATTAATAACTGGCCCATCCTTTGAGATTGAAATGAATAACTTGAACTTATTTCTCCTTAAAAAAAATGAGTTGAGTTTTGATAAATTTTAGCGAGGATGTGTATAATACTCTATGGCAAGCCACCAATCAGATCTGATCTGTTATTCACACAGGCCTCACTAAGTGATCACTTTTAACTGCCAGGTTTTACTTAATTAAGGTATTTTTTTTAGAGGCTGAGTGTGCCTATGGAGGGCCCTAAACCCACAGGAGTGATTCAGGCCAGAGTTACATAATAAACTATTATGTGCTACTGTTGGATGTCGGATACAAATCAGTAGCAGAACGCCTTAACAACTGAGCTTTTTTTAATTATTTCTTAAATAATAATACTTTTACTAGAGTTGATTCTCAACTACTTATCCATCTGAAACCTCCGAAAACGGATACTTTCCCGAAAATATAATAAGAGGAGAAATAAATTAATGGAAATAGTGAAGAAGCTACACTGACCAATGTACGTGGCACACCTTTTTTATAGGAACAGATTTTCGTGTTTTAATAAAATTTTAGGAAGTATTTACTAGATATATTTAGCGACGCTACTGAAAAGTTCGAATGAGTGAGGTTCTTTAAATAAGGTATTAAAGAATCCCATAGCGGAAATAATTACAGTGAATACAGCTGGAGGCTTAAATATGCCTTGATTAAAAAAAATAGTTCTTTTTTTCTCTTTTTTAATTCTCGCTAGGAAAGAGAGTATATATATTTGTGTGTGTATGTGTGAGTATAAATAAACGAAAAGCTTGTTTCTAAAATGGTTCGAGGGACCCAGAACAAAAACATGATTCACTACTCTGAGAGGACATTTTTATAATAAAACAAACCTCAAAACCAGGCTATTTATTCTCTACAACTGAATTCTCAAAATATAATCAGTGTTATCATACATAACAACTTTTAATAAGTATTATTCCCTGGTTCATTTTTAATCTCAATTTAGTTTTTTTCTGTTGATATATTTCCATTACTTTTTGCATGACGCAACAACTCAATATATATTTACGGATTAAGCATTATTGGTGATAATTCTAATTTAAAAAAATTATTCTGAATAAAGTTCTTTTTTTTTCAAATTTAAAAAAACTTTATTTATTGATAGATATTACAATCTGCCACACTGTTGTAGGCAATCGGTAATAGTGATGAATGATCACATTCATACTAAAATAAAATAAAATAAGAAAGAAAAAAAAATTAAAGAAAAAAAAGGACATAAAAATAAATAAAATCTCTCTTAAAATATTTACAAAGAAAAGGATAAAGAAAATGAACATAATCAAACTATGTGCATAAAAAAATAAATAATAATAAAAAATAAAATAATTTCTAGTCACATTTACACTCTCATATACAATATTTACACAATCGACCAGAGGATCCTTGAGCCCACTCCATCCCCCATGAGTGAGGGGTAGAGCAGAGCTCTTAAGATCCCAGCGCATCCCCTCTCGAGTGCGCTAAAGCTGAAACACTGATAAAACTTCTAAGTATCTTTTCAGTACTAAAATTAAATCATGAAATGCAGATATGAAGTAAAAGGAGCAATCGAAATCAATCCTTACCGGCACACCAGCCCCGCAAAACACCGAAGTTCCTACATCAGCTCTAAAATAATTATTTAAAACAAGAAGATCAGTCTTAGATATTAAGTTGAATATTCGTTAAATCAAAGAACATTAAAAAGGAGGTAAAATTGGAAAACAATGTGAGAACGTTTTCAAATTCACGCCGTTTGTTTTTTTTTTTTTTCAATTTTAGCCTCCGTATAAAAAATGTTATAAAAGTGATATGGCACTTCACTAAGTCGGAGTTTTTTTTATGTTACTGATGAATATATATCATGTAATATATATTCATGTCATGTATTAATCAAATATAAAAATAAAGAATGTTATATATATATATATACATATAATTTTTTTTCTTACCCTCCTGTAGAAAATAGGTATCAAGTACAAAGTAAACAGAGAGTTATATTACGAATTGCTTAACGTGTTTATCCGGAGGTATGTTAGGTGAATTATGCCCACTAATCAACCTGAAAATACGTTCGGGTAAGACAAGCGTTAAGTACTTCGAAATATGACTCTCTATTTATATTGTACTTGACAACTATTTTCCACAGGATACGAATAAAAAAGGAGTTTATCGGTCAACACCCGCCACAAGGCAATCAAAGAGATAAGGCGCAATAAAGTATGCTTCATACATTGCTTTATTATGAAAGTATGAACTAATAATGCTATTTAATGTTAATGAAGGATACGAAAAAAAGAGTTTATCGGGGCTAATATTTTATGTCTTATGATCTTGACGAGGTGGTTGTGTAGGATCTGACTCCAGGTGTGAGGTATTTTATAGCAGAAGGCCTCGACAATGCATGCTCAAATAGGTAAGGTACGAAGGTAAATAGACTAGATGAGTCTTACGGGTGTAAGCTGTAAGTCTTCGGAGGATGGCACCTTTACTCTACATGGTACTAGTCTGTATTTAGGAATGCAAGTCCGGACTGGGAACTCGCCACCGGTCCTTGTAGGAAGGTAATCTTGTGTTGTTGCTACTTTTTAAGCTAAAGAGCTCCGAATGAAAAATGTTTTTAAAGTTTTGAAACAGTCGCCATTTTTTATGCCCCCTACTTATACTTGGCAGACTCATCAATTTTGACTAGTAATTATACATAGATTTCATTAAAGTATTAAAAAATTGGGGTGAGATAACTGCCTTTTTTTCTTCTCTTGGGCTTTTGTACGATTATTCAATACGGTATTAGTCTATAGGCACGAAGGGGAATGTAAGTCCGTACTACGTTCTTGCCACCCTGCCTTATGATTAATATTAATATGATTAGGATTAAAGGTGTAAGAAAGGAGGTGAACATTAGAAACAAGCGTGAAATAAGACACATCATATATTAAAAATAAAGGTTGTGTGATTATTATTAAAAATATCCTTAATGTGATTATTTGCTACCCTAAGAAGTTACTGTTTTACCTGCTTCTCTGGTGTACTGAATCTACTAAGCTTGGGAAGGCCGGTGAGAGACTAGGCCTGTACGAAATTATTTTTTTGTGATTCAGTATATTATTTTTGGTAAAGTTTATTTATTAAAGTTACACATTTACAATTATAATAGTGTTCATATTTTTTTTACATAAAATTATTAAATAATTTAAATATTAATCAATAAACACCACACAACATTAGGTCAGACTAGAATGAGTGAAACAACTGCTTTACTGAAGTTAATGAAAAAAGTAATATATAAAGAAATGTTCAATAATAGTTAAATTTATTAGTTTTAACTATTATTGAACATTATTAAATATTAATCAATAAACACCACACAACACTAGGTCAGACTAGAATGAGTGAAACAACTGCTTTACTGAAGTTAATGAAAAAAGTAATATATAAAGAAATGTTCAATAATAGTTAAAACTAATAAAGTGTGTGTTACTTTTTATTTTAGGGAGGATTCGCAGTAGCGAACTGTAAATCTACCACTGGTAACGATGGATGAGTAATAATAAAAACTTGGCGATAAAGTTGTCTTTTTTACAGCAGGGTGTGCCCGTTTCGGGTCCCGCAGGGAACAGCGTGTTAAGGCCGATCGTAACCCACCAGCTCCCAACCCCAAAAAAGGAAAATAAAAGTTGAAACTGAGATGATGCGTATAACAGGGCCAGCAATTTTGTTATCATTGGCCAGAGCAAACAGATACTGAATGACCGAAACCAACGCTCACCTCCGGCTATTTGTCTTTAATTTAACACTCTGCCGATGTTTCCACACTAATAATTAACAATTTTATGGTCCTGCATTTTAGTATAAAAAAAACTCTAACATGGTGCTAGTGCCAATTAATGGACGATAAGAAGTAAATAAGTGGAATCTAAATATTTAAATATCGAATTCAACGAAATTTAAAATTATTAGGTATTCATAAAGGAAAACAAATTTTTATGAACAACTTTAGTATTTTTGTTTCTTTTTTTAGGAGGATCAATTTTTAAATTATTAACCATCAAACAGAATGCTACTAGATTCTTAATCTATCATTCAGACCAGGTTTAACCCATATTGTTTAACCAAATAAAACCAAAAAGGAATAAAAGTTTTAAAAATATGTATAAAACAATATATTAATTTATACAGTTATACCAATAATTATTTTAAAAAATAAGACTAAGTGTGGTATTGATTGGTATATTGTGGATGAAAAAGGTACATACACAGATGACTGGTACATACTTCCATGTGGTACAGGAGACAAGAGATGGTTGGTTATAATACAGGCAAATTTTTTATTTTATGTTCTTTCCAATAAAAATTTTACCATGGTTAGAATAGGTTAGTAACATGTTGATAACAAATGTAACCAGATAGTTAAAATTGATAAGAACATTAGTTTTATTAGTTAAGGCTATTTGCTACCATACGATTACAGTTAACAAGAATTTTTGTAGATTTATTTCAGATACTTAATAGTAAAAATATTGTTTTTGAAATATTTAGCTTTTACACTGTTAAAGCATCTGATAATTTATCCTAATAGCTGGTCTGTCAAATGTTTATAAATCTAATTATTTTTCCCATTCGATACTTAGGACTCCATCTTGACAAGAAACTTACTTAGAATCCACACACAAGACTGAAAGGACAAGAAACTGCTCCTATATTCCGATTGCTACAACACTTACTTGACAAACGCTCTAAACTTCCCATTCACTACAAAAAATTAGTGTACACTACGATAATAAGACCAATTTAGACATATGGAATTGAGCTCTGGGGCTCCATCAAACCATCAAATTCCTCCCGCATCCAATTCTTACAATCCAAAATCCTGCGTAAAATCCTTGATGCTCCTTATTATATTACAAATAAACTCCTTCACAAAGACCTTAAGATCCCATTCGTTGCAGATATGCGTCTTTTCATTCCATACTCCTTAACCATCCTAACCCATTAATTCTTTATCTTTCATCCTTAACAATCCCTGATAATCCTCCGAAGCGTCTGAAAAGAAGATGGGGACCTTCTAATTTAAATTTATGTTTGAAGTACCACTAATGGGTGGTTCTTTTCCAAGATTTTCAATATGAAACATACAACATATTTACTTATTGTAGTTATTATTTGAACAGTTGTAAATCACATTAAATAAATAAATCAAAAACTATTTTTAATTTGCTAAAAGTTTAAATATTTGATTGTTTATTATAATTTGACAATTTTATTTCAATGAAAAATTATTATTACAATTACTTCTAGGATCTTTTATCCGATTAATCCGTAGATTTTCTACTAATCTCTTCATAGGTTAACCTATCTATCCCTCGTACTAAGTCAACCCACCCCAGGCATGAGGAGGTAGGTTGGCTTGTATTCTATTCTCTAAGAGATCAAGCTTGTACGCTATGTCGTAATTAACATCTTTTTGTATTTTTTTTTTCAAAGTTTAATAGTTTATCTAAAATATATTTTACTTTTTATAATAATCTGCATTGAAACAATGAAAAGCCAAACGTTTTAACTGAAAATGTGTCAACTATCCCCCGTTCCTCCTATTATTCGTTAAACCAAGTAAGTGACTAGGGTGAACAAGTTTGAAAAGGACTGAAACGTTACGAAAATGTTGACAGAATATATTTATATATAAAATAAAATTTCTTACAAATGAAATCAAATATAAAAATTTTTATTTTAATATAATTAATAAAATAATAAGGTATAATTGAAGAACCAATTATCATTTATAATTAGTTTTTGAGTTACGATGGGATTTTGTTCATTAATTTCCGTCATAAATTGGAATAAATATTAACATATAAATATTTATGTAGAAATATTTCATTTGTTTGCTCAATTCAGATAATATATGGAAAGAATTATACAATATAGATTATATTTGAGTACAAAATTTATATAGTTATATTAGGATATAACTATCTAGTATCTAGTTTTTTTTGTTCGACATGTCTGGTCATAATTCAACATGGTTGTAAGACGAAAACTAACTGCAACAATTTGCAACGTTTTCTACTAATATTAAATAAAATTGTGCTCCCATCAAAATATAATAATAAAAGCATTAAATAAAGGCTAAAACTGAAAAGGAATGAAGGAGGTATTCGTACCCAAGTCATCTAGTCAATAACGATTCATCCTGTCCGTAAAATGAATGTTTCCCTCAACTCTCAATAGATATTTAAGGAAACAGTTAAAAAAGAGAATAAAGAGCGTATATAAATATTAATTTAAACTTATTAATATTTAATGCTAACGGAAGTGGAATACTAAAGGAAGAGGAACGGAAATGGAACGTATAGTATGAATCCAAATTTATTCCGCTATCTGAAGTCTAAGTTCCTTATTGTCTTTCAATTACTATCCCTGAAGATGTTTCAACCCTAGGTGATAAAAATTCCAGCATAATTTAAAATATTGCGAAAATCTAAATCCACTAAATAAGACCTAATATATTTCTTCCATCTCCGCCATGGTCTACTGGATATTTGCCTGTTTAACTACCTTTTGTTTCAGAGTTAACTCCATTATTGAATTTGCATTATATATAAATTCTACTTATTAATAAATATGGAGTAAATTAGTTCTATTAGGTCAATTACTAATGTCTGAAGTATATGATAGAATGTAATACTACACAATAAAAATATAACAAAAAAACATTACGTATCTTATAAATTATTACTATCAAAGAGTTGGAACAGACGTCTTCCTACCACGGTAATCTTGTGATAAAAAAATTTAAAAACTGTTAATGCCTTTAACCTTTATTTTAATTCGTTATTAATAATAATTTTGTTATAACTATAATAATGAATAATTTTGTTTCATTGATATACATAATATCATCTACATATCAAAATGTATTATATCCGTATCAACGACGCTATCACCGTGTTTAATTCTTAACAAAATATTGTATTTTTCCATAGTTATTTTATGACATGATTCTTTTCCACTATCCAGCTTTGTAAAGCTTCATCTCGGAATGAAAAACACCAAGTGTGTTAAATGTTATCGGAATGCACATCTTTACTATAATAAATAATCTCTATGCTACCGACAGTTTTCATTATCTATTACAACTTCTACAGTTTAGTAAAGTGATAAACTGAGTGAAAGTGAAAAATTTAAAATTGATGAATTATAATATATCTAGAATATATCTAGTCTTCATCAGAGCTAAGAACAGAACAAGATAATAACCAATAAGTATAGAAAATGAAAAAGAAAATATAAATAGAATGACATAAAGTGAATAATTTTACAGAAAATGAATAATAAAATGAAGTGACGAGAAAAGTGGAAAATAAAATGTATACATAGATAATTGAACAAGTAGGTAAAATAACATAAGTAAGGATATAAAATAAAAATGAAGTTATATAATGCAAAGAAGTATGAATATATTAGTTATTAATAATTTAAAAATTGAAATACGAAAAGAAAGAAATATATGTAACCATAATAATTTTTACATTGGCGGAAGAAGGTTCTAATTGGATATAGAGGCTTTCAGAGATGAGCCTTTTGTTATGGTTACCAACTGTAGCAAGTATAGACCTTTTTTCGAAATCGAAGGAATGTTTTAAAGAAAGAGAATGTTCCGAAAGCTTAGAGGGAGAATGATTATGTGAGGAAACAGAATAGTTACATTGTTTGATATGGTCTTATAAGAGATTTTTGGTTTCGCACATGTAAGCAGAATTGCAAATTAAGGGTGGAGCAAGGGATGTGGAATACAATATATGATCGGTGTAGAGGTAGGATAGGGTCTTTTTGTTTAATGTAAATATTAGATAGTGTGTTGTGAGGTCTGAAAGCAATACGAAGGTTATGTATAGCAGAACGTAAGAGTTTTTGAATGTTGTCGGAAAGAGAGGGGATGTATAGTAGTGATCTGTATAAGGGGGTAGAAAGGGGTTGTGAAGAATTAGGTGAAGTGGTAAGTAGGTAAAAAATAAATAGTAAAAAGTTAAAAATATTTAGAGGAAGAAAGCGTGTGAAAGGGTATCGACAAAAGGTTTTTGGAAAATGTTAAATATATATATGTACAAGGATGACGAAGTACCGGAAGATGACAAAGTGCCATGAATATTTAATAAGTTAAAAAGAGGAAATTTTCTAATACAGTATAGATTAGATCAGGTGATGGTAGACTGTAGACCAAAGCGTAGATAGAAGAAACATATTTGTTATAAATATAAATTTCGATTTCTGGTAAATGGTGGTAACGGTTTTTGATCAATCTTGGATTTAAAAGTGATTACTTATTTCTCAAATTATTATACATAATATGTAACGTTGAAAGGATGATGAAAATTATAAACAATTAGAATAATCCAATCCATGGCACAAATAAAGGACGATTTAATATTATATGATAGTATATATATTGTGTGTATGCTTATATTACGGATCATTGGTTTCCAGACAGACGGCATCCAAAGGCCTTACATCAAAGCCGGAATGTTTGACTCTTACCTTTGTACACACTCATAGCCACAGGCTGTTTACAACAAGCTGTGAATTACAAACTTTGTGGCATATGATCCTAATCTCACACATATTACAATGCAATATATTTATTTTCAAGAATTTCTGGTGTATTCTTGATTAATTATGAAAAATTTCATGGAAGCATTAAAATTATGAAAATTTAGATTTAAAACAACCAGCCCTTCATAGCAACGGATATAGAGAGATCCGTCAATAAGTGGTTGTAGATATAGTTAAGTTAATGAATTAAGGGTAACGATTCTAAAACTTTTCTAGGGATTGGCAGTTCAGGTCCTCCAAGTTTTCCTGCTAGAGGGATTATAGAATTACCTGAGCTTTTATTTAATATTCCTAAAATGGAATATAACAAGGTATAACTACGAAGGCAATACAGAACGAATGTAGGTATAATTAAGTATTTTCAATATTATATGGATAAATTAACAACATCTTTTGATTTTTAGCCTATCTTCAATCAAATTTGTTTAGTTGAAAATACCAGAAAAAGCTGTTCTCGTATGGACTGTTCGACTTGGGCATAATTTTCCAATGAAAGGGCTAGTGAAGTATTTAGAAATTGAAGTATCTGCAAACATGAATTATGTCACTCATATGTTTAAGTGGTTCTTTTCTTGATTATAACGAAATCGTACAAATTTGTGCAAAGGGGTACAAAATCGGTCTAAATTTTGTTTCCAGACACCAAAGCCATATAGCAGCTATATGATATGAAAAAAAGTTAAGATAAATTTTAATAGATTTAATTTATCTGAACTCTGATGACTATGATGGGAAAATCATCAAGCCGCTAGAAATCGATTATTTTTCATTTGTATGCGGACTAATGTTCTGTTTCTCTATAGAATTTTCATTCATTATAATTAACTTAGTAGCTGTGAAATGGGCTTTTGCCCAAAAACCATATACTTAGAAATCATCTGGTAAAATTTTGTAACTGATATGTCAATGTATGAAATTAGCACTCATTTGTGGTAGATTTTGATAAATTATGATACATCTTTGAAAGTAAAAAAATAGATATAGAGGATTTTAAAAAATGCTTTATTGGGAAAAAAAATAAGAAAGGCTTATGACCACGATGCCCTTTTTCTGGCTACCACTTCAATCATATTTTCCATAAAACTATAAATTATTAAGACATACAACCTTTTTTTCCAACAATTCTTGATTATTCAGAAATTGGGGTAAAAAGGAGTATTTTCTAATTATATTGGCAGCCATTTATAAAATATTCTGTGAGGGATTTAGAGTAACTTAAATTATTCAAATCTGGAGTGAGGAACGTTGATGGAACTCGAAAATTAGTCGATTAAATTAAATTTTTGATGGATTTCAACATTTTTCCATATAAATGTTTTTACTCATTTACTGAACATAATACTCTTTTGGTTTTTGTTACACCTTGTTAATAAAGAAAGAAAAATAAATTTTGGAGGGGAAAGAAACGTGCCTAATGATTTCTTAAAAATAATTAGTCCCCTAGATATTTCAGTGAAAAAAAAAACTTTCATTCAATATAGGATATCATCGATTTTTATGAAAATTGCTGCCTTATGAGTAATAAATCATTTATTTATTATTAATTTATGTACATATTTTAAATATTTTTTTTAAGTTATTATTTTTTTC
>NW_027111172.1:283575-288884 GCF_000696795.3 Halyomorpha halys | reverse complement strand
AATAATTTAAGAAATAAGGAATCACTCATAAATCCAAGATTGCAAAAAATATTTACATTTCTTTTTTAGATGTTTAGTCCAATTCCACCTCTATTTGTGTACCACAATGATTATGATTATTAATTAATTTAGTTAATTATGTCAACATAATTTTGCTATAATTAATTAATATATTTTTGGAAAAAAAATCCAATATCAGTTGCTCCTCGATTAATGAATTAGCATTCATATAAAATAGCGTTATTATTTTTTTTTCAAATAATTTTTTGGTCATCATTTAATTTGTAAATCTCTGTAAATATGGACAGAATATAATACCACAAAAAAATATAATAATGAAATAATATATATCATGCAAATTATTTCTATTAAAGGGTTGGACAGTTGTAATTTCCCAACGGTATTCTTGCGGCTGAAAAATAAAAAGCTCATGTCTTGAATCCTGATTTTAATTCGTTATAAATAATAACTTTCTTTTCCTTCAAATAATGAATATTTCGTTTAAAAATTATGTTATCGGAGTGGACATCTTGATCACTAGATTGAATAATCTCTATGCTATTGACAGTTTTAAATAAATATTACAAATTTTGGATTTTAGTAAAGTGATAAGCCGTTTTAAAATATTTAAAACTGATGAATGAAAAATTAAATATATAATGCAAAACATTCATAAAGTATTAAAAATATTTTTTATCAGTGTTAATTTTAAAATTGATTAGGATTGCCAATAATTCCTGATTAGGTATAATGAGTATTAACTATTAATAAATCCTCACTTAAAAGGTACCTGAATTATTAATGACCCAAGTCGATAAAAGGCAGCTAATTAAAACTTAAAACCTTTCAGACTGATCATGTTAATAAAAGAAGCCATTAGAAAACTAGTTAATTATTAGTTTTCATGAATTAATAACAAAATTTATGTCTTCCGATGTATTATTTCATGCTAATAAATATAAAATATTCTCAATGGAGTGAGAATACCTAGTGAAGAATATTAGATAAATATCGCTTGCTATTTTCATTTTATCAGCGTTTATAACACCCCGTGAAGACATTGGTATGATGGAATTCCTTTCGGTACCCCGAATCCTGGGGTTGAAGAAGATGCTCCGACCTAAATAACTTGGTATTGGTCTTCTCAACGCGGCACTAAAACAATTTTATTCCAGTATCACTGTCAGTAGATACTAAAGTGAATATTTCTATATAAAATCATATTAAGTTGTTTTGTTTTTTTTTACAATTAAAAATGTCATTATATATTTTTTTAATGAACAATTATAATTTTTTTTAATAAAATAACACAAAACATGTTTTCGTACCGTGGGGTCTGTTAAAAATATTAATTTTTTGATTTGACCCGTGTTAACATAAGTAAAAAAAAATTTGCATAGTTAATAATAATAAAGTATTTAATAAAGCTTTTAAAAACAAGAAACGGATATCTTTTCAAATAATTTGGTTTCAGTGTGCATTTTGCCGACATTTTAAAGTCAGTTTCGATAGCAATGAATGATTAATTTAGTTAAACTTAGTAAATAAGAGGTTCATAGTTTTTTATGCATCGTTATCTACCAAATAATAAATTTACACATGAACTTATAAAAATTTTCAAGAATAAAAAACTTGCCACTATTTTTTTTAACAACGGTATAATCAATCCTTGTTTCTGAAAAACTTCTGTCTTATACGCAAATTCATTTTTCTTATACTCTGGAGTTGAAATATGGGTTATTATTGTTACAAGTACAAATATTGTTCTGGCTATGAATATGCTAATCTTAAATTTTTTGTTTTAGGTAAGTTGGGATGCGTCTTAGCGGTAACCAACACGTAAGTTTGTTTTTGTTTAGTGGTGTAAAACATCATTGGTCATCAACGTCATTTACACCTTATTTAATTTTGCTTGTGTAAATTTGATTATTATTTATTTACCTATTATTATATATATATATAAAAACCCACACCATTTATAGTGTGGACAATATTATAGAATAGAAAAGTGAATGGTTTTTAAAATTTAAATAGAAAGGTTTTTGACTTATATAAAGAAATTGACCTGGGCAAAATAGCCTGCAAGGAGAAAACAATTAATGTGAGAGGAAATTTATGTTGAAGATGTCCCTGAGGATGGCTGGAAGGGCCGAAACGTAGGACAAATAAATAAATATATAGTGTTGAGACTATTTTGGATATTAAATTAATTAATTGATAAATATTACCTGGTCTCGAAAAATTTTGAAATAATATAACTAATTCTATTGTTTTATCATCGTCTCCGAGGGTTTTTTAAATATCTGGGCTTAATCCTAAGCTACTGAGGTGTGTGCGAAATATGAGCATGCCTGGAAAATATGGCCAATTGTAAAATTATAGTTGCCATACTGCCAGTTCGGAGGTATTTCCATTGAAACAAGATAGGAGTGGGTGAGCCTCGTGTGACCTATTCTCAGCCTGGTCAGTACGACATTTGCGGCTGGAGGTACTCCAGGACTTGACGGCCTTTTTAATAGTTCTCAGTTTACTCCTTGGGGTTTCATTTCACAAAGATTGCCATTTATCTTTGATTTCGTTTTCAAGGGGTTTGCTCATTTCTGAAGAAGTTAAAATTGCTTTACCCCATCCCGGAAGCGCGAATGCTTCTCTTGCAGGGTGATCGGACAGTTCATTCACTACGATTCCTACATGACTTGGCACCCATATGAATGTAACTGACATACCCATATTGTGTAGAGTGTTTATGTAACGAGCTTTTTAACGAGCTTAATGAGTCTGTAATTATTGTTTTATTGTTGTGGTTTAAAGACAGATAGAAGTGAAGTGCTGCAATTGCATTGAATTTGGCAGTGAATATGTTGCATAGTTTGTGGAGTTTAATTTAGTACGTTGAGTTATTATTTACAAAGGTTTATACTGCTGATTGGTCTGATTTTGATCCGTCTGTATAGATTATAAAGGATTCTGACATATTTTAAATTAGACGAGAAAAGTGGGCTTTATATTCAACTGGTTCGGTGTTATTTTTCGAGTGTTTGGACAGGTCTAAAATTGTTTTAAGTCGTTGGAGGGTCCATGGCGTATGATTGTTTACAAACATGTAAGTTGATTATATAGTATAAAACTTCATTATGTAATATAAAATCACAAGGTCCACAGAAAACGGTTGGTGCAATCAATAAACCGTAAATGAACTTTTACAATTTATTTAATGTTATAACGATAAAATACAAACAACTTACATAATAGCGCTATTCATACAATTCTAGTTTAAATTATTCCTTAAAAAAAATTAAGTAAACTGTTTTTTTAACGTTTCGTCTTAGGATGTCATATGTTTGTTTCGTCACATGAAAACGATCCGCGAATCACTTGTAACGCGTTCAAAATATTAGTTGACTGATTCAGTTTCATTCCCTTTTCTAGCTCATTATATAATTTATAATTATTAATTACGACAAAATTATATTTATTTTAACTAGATTTTCCAAGTATTTTTAATCAAAAATGTTTTCTGTCATTGAAGAAGAAATTCGCTTGTTGTTTTATAGGACGAGAAAGCAAAGCAACGAAGAGGAAAAAATGTTGTGTATGTTTTTTTTTAAGGCAACTAGCATTGAATTCATGGAAACTTTTGTATTATTCAAAAACGGAATATATTTTAGAAATAATTACGTTTATGGAATCAATTAGACTGTTATTACCCACTAATACTATTTTTTAAATTTCTAGTCAATCAGTCATAATTAACTAAACTAAACAAAACAAATTTACAAAAGTTTGTTAAAAAAAATTATCAGGCTATATTGTCAGTTTTCTCCCACATTATAAAGGCTGTGGCCACCAACCTACAAGGTCAACTCACAAGTAAGATAATAGAATAAATAATTATCTGCAACAGGTTTACAAATATTGTTCTATTTTATTTACAAATATGTTCTAGTTTTCCAGACGATCTGGCGGCGTTTATCATTAATAATTTCCTCCGATTCCTCCATCTCCGCGGGTCTGTCTCCTTCCGAGGTCCCGTCCTCCGACGGTGGAGTTCCCTCGGCCTGTCCCGATACGTCCTGAACCTCTTCCTCCCTGGTCGACCCCCGCGCAGAGTTAGTAACACACTGCCTTAAGTAAAAAAATAAATACAATAAATAGCATAATAACCGCATGATTATAATGAATAAGTCATCATAGGAAACCCATTAGCTAGAACTCATCCTTAAGATCATGAACGAGGAAAAAGAGCGTTATAGTAATAAATTGTACATAAACGGGAGTGCTATAGCGGAAAAGTCATTATAAACGGGAGCAAAGATTATCATTACAACAGAGTTTTACTATGTTGTTAATACTCTAAATCTCCTTGTTAACACACAAAATCGAGGGATGGATAGATGATTATAATTAATCTATAATACTTAACTTTTCACGTTTTCCTGAGCCCTCGGTAACGATATAGTTAAGAGCATTACAGACTAGCCACTTCTCTTCCTTTCTAACAAGGTTCTTAATTAGTCCATTGTAGAGCTAAGTGTTCAAGAGCACTAAATTATCCTGATTTAACTTCTCAGCTAAACTACAACCGCCTTCTCTTTAAGGTCGTCAGGGCTCCCGCTAAAGATCCTGTCAAGCCTGAGGTAAAAGATACTACAATACAATCCACATACCAAACAAGGAGTTAACAGTCGCGATGATTTTCGATTAAACTTAACAATTAATAAATAAAATTTGTATATCATATTTTATAAAACCAGAATAAAATATCCAGCTAACCAATTTTAAGAGTTGTCCTTAAAGCCATCATTCAAATAATAAAACATGTAATTACAACAATTAGGGAGACATGTATAAGGAAAAATCTGTGAGCGCATCAAAAAACTTTCACTTACTAGAAAAATTCTGATTTTAGGGTTTAATGAGGCGAAAAAAAGATATTAACTTTATTCCTGCCAAGAATACAACAGTTTGATTAAAAAATAATGAAGCCGTGTACATACAGTTGCAATAAGGAGAGATCGAGTCGTCTCGGCCTTTTCCTATTTGAACACCTTTCATTCTAGTTTCTCCTTGGATTATTTATTCAATTCTTTCAAATTTGGTTTTTATCCATAGCAATGTGAACTAGTTATTTATTTCAATTTAGCAAAATTAAAAAAACCTTAAACCTTTGAAACGTGTATTTCTTTCGAAATTTCCAAGATCGCAATACCTCGTTGTACGAATATACAACAAATAATTACTAATATTTATACAATAGTTTTAGAGGTTGGCACACATAGTAAAATATTAATGGGACACCAATATATATA
>NW_027111172.1:281750-283525 GCF_000696795.3 Halyomorpha halys | reverse complement strand
AATTCCACATCACCTAGTATGAAATGATTTCAATTTTTCAACAAAGTAGTTTATTTATTTACTTCCTACCCAAAGTAAAGGATGTATGGTAATCGGTCATGAAGTGTTACTGAAGTTTCTCTTGTTTTCGTTCCTTAGTAACTAGAGTTTTCTAACTCAAAACTATTCTGGGAAA
This sequence comes from Halyomorpha halys, assembly GCF_000696795.3. NCBI lineage: Eukaryota > Metazoa > Arthropoda > Insecta > Hemiptera > Pentatomidae > Halyomorpha > Halyomorpha halys. The sequence goes on along the minus strand of NW_027111172.1, from coordinate 283,350 downwards.
ACATTTAAGTTTTCAAGGTCTTACTGCAACGGGGAAAGAGGAATTGAAATCTTCATTTTAATTATTTTCTAAATAACATCTTCAACTTAGAATGTAGATTTAGATATTTGAATAAATTAAGATTAAGATAGAGATAAAACTATTTTTGTATTGAAACATCTCTATGGAAAGCAGTCTCTGCCGATCTGACACTGTAGAAGAAAAAGTACTTCATAAATAAACTTAGTTTTGGAAAATAACTTAAATATAATGTTTTAATTTTAGGCAAAGTAGTGATTCAAGTTTTCCGAATTCATCTTTGTTAAAAACGCAATTTTAAAATTTTCCAAAGTGTAATACTTTACACTTTTGGAAATAAGTCTTACACATCGAAAATTAAGTCGATTCCCATTTCCTAATAAAATATCTAAAGTACTTTACAATTTAATAAAAATTATCTAATTGATTTTAGTATTTTTTGAAAAAAATAATAGTTCACACGTTTAAGTGATTTTTAAAGCAATATAAGAAGTAGATATGAATGAAAATGAAAGATGTCAGTAAATAAAAAAATATATATTCTTGAACTTTCTTACATCCTGTATATCAGAAATACATATTGTAAACACTTTATAAAGAATTTTATCCCATTAAAAATAATTAATCATTACCTCCTAGATCACAGAATCGTGAAACAAAGAGAAAAAAAAATTTTAAACAATGACTATCGAAAAGTTTGTTCTATCATTAGAATTAGAGATGAAATGAGAAAGTTTCTATTGTATCATCAACTCAACATTGTTTAGTACCTTATTGTCCTTCAAATTTTCAACTTTTGAGATAATTGAGAAAGTCGAAGATGAGCGTTGTTTAACATAAAGAAAAACTTTTCCCACAGGGGGTTTACCCACTTCATAGCATCGATTATTCGACTATGTTCTAGAGGATGGTTGCCTTACAGTCGAGTACCGCTTCTATTGTTTCAATGCACTCCATGAACTCAAGCCGTTCATTTTCAAATATAAGTTTTTTTTAAAAATAAGATTAATAAACCACTAGTCATATATAACTTCAAAAATGCCAAAGAAACATTTTAGAGTGTAGCTAGCTTGAGTCACCTCAACTCAGCCAGCTCTCATTTTCCTGCTATCATAAATACCAACGCGGCTCAATAACTTAAAAAAAAAAGATAAGAAATTAAGAGATAAAGAACATTAGTTATCCATAAAAGCTATTTTTGTTGGAAGATGTTGAATAAAGACAAAATGTTCGAAGAGAATATTTATCCTAAAAGAATAATTAGCAAAATGTTGTATGATATTTATTTTAAAAAGAGTAAAAGGAATAAGAATAGAAAATTATTGCATACGAAATAATAAAACAGTAAAATTCGTGAGACATAAAGAAAATAGAAAATGGGAAACAAAAAACTGATCACTAAAAAGGAGATGATAACATATCAATATATTACATAATGATAACATATACAGATATGAAGTTGCTCTAACCCGCTTGAGAATAGGTCATACTCTCCTCACGCACTCTCTCCTGATCAGAAAACTACCACCTCCAACGTGCAAATATTGTCAGTCCATTCTTACGATTAGACATATTTTTGAAG
>NW_027111172.1:271883-280528 GCF_000696795.3 Halyomorpha halys | reverse complement strand
TTTATTTATTATTATTTCTTTTTTTTTATTTTTATGTATAAAAGTGTACAATTACCTCTACCCATTTACTCATTGCCAAGTTTGTGGCAGATTGTAATATTATCAATAAATAAGGTTATTACTAAAATTTTTATTATCCAGTTTAAGATTGCATGGTGGCGTATTGGTTTATTAACATTTTAAGTGTGTATCTATATGATTTCGAAAATACTGAATCAATTTTATTTGATCGCGGGCTTGATTATCGATTTATTTTAACTTTTTTGATTCCTGCTCATAAGAAATATTAGTTAATATTTCAGATATATATCAGTTAATTTGCGTGTAAGTGTAATTGCAATTAATTAGCATCAAGAAGTAATTATAATTGAGAGACATAATTATAATTACAGTAATTGTATGAAGTAATACTACTTAATTTTAGTTATTACTAAAAAGTAGCCTCGGTCTGCTTTATTATTTTCGGAATACGTCTAATTAATGAAATAAATTAATATTTTTTTGTTTAATTAGCAAATATTCATGAAGAGGAGCGATGTAAATTAAGCTTCGCTAAAAACTTTTACTAATCTGACGATTAGTTGGCTATTCAAAATAAGCATATACCGCCTGCCATGTTCAAAAATTAAAGAATAATCTTAGAAAAAAAATCGGTATAAAAAATTATGTAAGAACAAGAGCCTGGGCTATGTTCATAGTAGGAATCTAATTTTGAACAGGAGAGAACAAAGAACATTATTAGTTTACGTCAAATTGATAATGTCATCTCACTTTAGTGTAAACGAACTGAAATGAATTCACTTGAAAGGAGTTTCGATTCAGACTCATTTCGCTGATTTTGGTTTTACATATTCAAAGAAAAAAATTATAGACCTATCGTAATGATATATTAACATTTCTTACTCTTTTACTTACCATAAATGATACTTCACAATTCCTACTGATTAAAATAGAACGTAGTTCAGATATATTTAATGAGGATTTTCTTTTTTAATATTATTTAAAACATGTTTAGAATTTCTGATAATAATTATTCAGTATATTCAGACCGTATCCATTGAAATCTCCTTTACAGCTCAATGAACACCTCAGGCTGCTGGAATCAATAAGGATATCTGCTCTTGAGCGACCCTTAAGATCAATGTGCGCCTGTTGGTTAAATTGACATAATTAAGCCCTCCTGATTGGTGGAGATTGGGCCAATCAAATAGAGCCATCAATCCTATAACGTCCGCTGCTGTATCGGCCACGAGCAGGAGGGGAGGTGAGGTGAAGCTTTGACGCCTTTTTCAGATTTTGCCTCAATAATATATTTATACTTTCTTTTTGATTATCTAATAGGTATAATAATAAAAAAAAAAATTACTTTTTAAAATAAAAACTAACGATCTCTGAAAAGAAGTTTATATAAATTTAAGTAAAAAATAGTTAAATTATACCAAATTTAATTGCATTAAGGTATATTTAGTTGCATTAAGGTATACAAGAGCCGGGAAGAAAAAAAGGCAGTTATCTCACCCCAATTTTTGATTACTTTAATGAAAACTATGTATAATTATTAGTCAAAATTGATGAATCTGCCAAGTAAAGGTAGGGGGAATAAAAAATGGCAGCTGTTTCAAAACCATAAAAAAGACTAATTTTTCATTCGGAGCTCTATATCTTAAAAACTACCAACAACACTAGAAAACCTAAGAGCACATGATTTAAAGAAGAGGAAATTTGCTGAAATATTAGCCCTAAAAGAGCTATTTACGTCCAATAGTTCTCGAGATATAGCTTTATAAAAAGCAGAATCTACTGAAAGATTAGTAGTTTGATTAATTTATTTTGAGAAATCTATATCTCAGGAACTATGTGACGTACAGATGTCTATCAGCACTCAAATTAAAGCTAGTTTAGTGGATTATAAAGTCGTTTATGACCTTTACCTTCGTAGGAATAGTAGTTTTCATGATATTTGCTAAAATAAATTGATTTATAGTTGTTCGGACAATAAGTTTGATTTATGAAAAACTTCATTTCAGAAACTATTTGACGTACAGATGTCTGCCAGCGCTCAAATTAAAGCTAGGTAAATTAACTATGAAATAGTTAATAATGTTTATCTTTGTAGGACTAGTAGTTTTTATGATATTTGACAATAAACTCACAAAATATTAATTTCAAGTTGTTTGTATTAAATATTGGATTTTTGAAAAAATATATCTCTAGATTCATAAGACGCACATATGTTTTTCTGATATTCACATATGAATATGAATTTGGCAAATAAAAAATTTTCCGAACTATAAATCAATTTATATTAGCAAATTTCATGAAAACTATTACCCCAACGAAGATAAACATCATAAACTACTTTATAGCTCATTAAACTAGCATTAATTTGAGTGCTAATAGACATCTATAGGTCAAATAGTTTTTGAGATATAGGTTTTTAAAAATAAATTCACTAACTACTGATATTTCAGTACATTTGTATGAAATGTTGCTTTTTAAAAAGCTATATTTCGAGAACTATTTATCGAAAATAACTCTTTTAGTGCTCATATTTTAGCAAATTTACTCTTCTTTAAATGACGTTCTCTTATGTTTTCTTGTGCTGTTCCTACTTCCTAAGAAATAGAGCTCCGAATGAAAAATTAAATTTTTTTATCGCTTTCAAACAGCCACCATTTTTTATTCCCCCTACCTACTTGGTATACTCATCAATTTTGACTAGTAATTATACATAGTTTTCATTAAAGTAAACAAAAATTGGGGTGAGATAACTGCCTTTTTTCTCCTCTTGGGCTCTTGTACTAGGTTTTAGGCAAATCACTTCCGGGCTTGGATTGGAATACAGTTGTGGCATAATCGATTTTTTTTCTGTTATATCAGTATTACAGAAAATCTGAGTTGGGGAAAATTTCCAATGGCCCACACTGTCTCTATAAAGTGGCTTTAGGAGAAAACCATCCGCTTAATCGTGAGCTCGACCAGATGATCTTCTTACACAACTGTTGGTCAAGAACCATTACTTAATTACCAAGGACCAAGTGGATTTCAGTGTTGCAGTTTTTTTTATTTGTTCCATAATTTTGAAAATAATTACATTTACAATATCACTTTTAGAAAAAAAAATACTAGAGTAACTTTGATTTTGATTGAACATTATACCATTTTGATATTTTACTCTAAAATTTCATTATTTTGAACATTCGTTATATTTAGGTTTCATTAGAAAAGCTGTTTTAGTTTCATTTTATTTATTAAAAAAAGCATCGAAAAAAAATTGAAGTGTTCTATTAATGTAAATTTGAAAAGCAATCATTATAGTTGGCAAAGGTATCATACATAGTGTAAAAACTAATTGCGTATTTAAAAAAAAAATACAAATTACCGTTCCATTAAATCATATAGCAACACAACAATTAGAAAAAAATAACTCTTTTTTATTTTCAGAACCCCTATAATCCGAAATAAATATATACATATAAGTATAAAGATCTAATCTTTCTCCTTTTACTGTATCAGGGCGACATTTTAAGGAGACTTTATAATAATGAGATGAGCTGAATTTGAGTTCATGGTCTTGAGTCAACAAAATATATTTTTTCCCATAACCCCTATTTCTGAATTTTACTTATGGTTTTTAGAATGAATATATATACCAATATATATTCTGGTTCTACACTGTTTCCTTCTTCTGTAGTGGCCTACATTTTAAGGAGTTTTTGAGTTGTATTTTTGTTGTAGTGGGCGTTATATTGAATTTTATGGTGAGCTGGAATAAAATGTTGAATTTTATAATGAGCCAACGGCCATACTACGTTGAACACACTGGTACAAAATAAATACAGCCGTGTTAAAAACATAAAAGTCTGGTCGAAATACAATTATATGGGCAGGGCAATATTTTTTGTCATTAAAAAATTCAATATTCGAATCCAAATTAATTAATTTTATTTTACTGAAGTGTAAAAAAGGTTATTTCACCAATTAAACTGTTAGACAAGTTGATAGGCATTGGGCGAGCAATATCACAGCTGCTCGACCGGGAGATAAAATTTTATCAGAATGCTTCACAGCTTCAATCAGATCACCATAGAAATCTATCAATGGCGAAGCGGAATGTTTGTGGTAAATATTTTTTATTGGAATTTACAACTGTACATAATTATAAATTTAGTAAATTTGATGTAAGTTATTATGGAGTAATACAAGCCTGTAGGGAAACTACCCATTGGTAGCACTCTAATTTGTTAAATATATTTTCCAAATATTGATTTCATTGTTTACCTTTTTTATAGAAATTATTCTAGTATCTAGTCCACTATATTAATTTTTGTAAACAAAATGATATTTTGTTGAGAATTATATAAATAATGTCATTATTTAAAAACAAATTATAATAATTTTGGTTTCACAACAAAAATAAATGAACGAAATTTAAAAAAATAATAATAAAAAACTGATTTCGACATGAAAATGTAATGGGAAAACTCTTGATAACTTCTCTTATAAACAGGATAAAATAGTAAATATCCATTATCTTGGAAGTAAAAAACAGTATGTTCATTTTTTATCAATGGAATTACGGAACTTGTTATTCATAATTATTTTTACCACGTGGTTATAAACGATTGTTTTCTTGAATCGTAAGATAAGTTGCTTTTAAATAGATAATAAATACAGTTTTTGCTCTACCCAAGGCCATAGAAAATAACGTCCGAAACCAGTTATGAGCGGAGTTACATTCGATTCAGGTCTGGGCGGAGTGAGTTTTATTTCGTGGTCGTCCCACGGAATCAAAATTCGACTCTTCTACACTGCTTAGAATAGGTTCATTACCTATAGGATAATTCGTCCCCTTCTACCGTATATTCAGATGGGGTTAAAAAAAGAAAAGTGGAATTACATGCCTCTAAAGTTAATATGTTTATTGTAATTCTGGGGCAAACATCTGTACGAAAAATGTAAATGTGCATGTGGCACGATGTCCTTCACCTTGGAGGACCAGATATATTCTAAGAGGTTTTATAATTTTATTTTATTTTTTTTAATTCATTTTCAAAACTATCTGTGGTGGCTCAGAGTAATTGCGGTGTTGCCAAACCCTGTTTTACAATCAAACGCACTATACACTGACAGTTGAATGAATATAAGAATTCATATGAATGAAATAAACAATAAAATGATTATTTTAGCCCATATGCTATGCCTAAATAAAAATTAATTATCAGTATTGATAATATAAATTTTGTTTGGTAATGAAAGTACTTGGTGACAAGCGACGTCGAGGTTTTTAGGTACTGACGATTTAAAGGCTGAACCGAACTGGCCTTCACAAAGTTGAGACTAAGTGCGACAGCATGTCCTAGCATCCACCCGCTTCATTTCGTGCTGGATAGTATAATTTAATATACCTGTGAGAATACATTAACTACCCAGACATTCCCGAATCATCTACTTATTCCCAAGTAGATTTCAAACATCCTGTATCAGGCAGTTAATACTAATACCCATAACTGATTTGAGATAATAAAATCGATATTTGTTTTCTAAAAGGAGATTATTCAAAGAGACAGTTGCTGGTTCATTATCTCCTCGCGCAGGTGATCCAACCATCTCTAACAAGGTCTCCAGTAGCGCTATCATTACTCCAACCAGTTTATCACCTAGCATACTAAATCAATGTCGGATACTCAGGATCACTCCAGCTATAATGAGAGTTCTTACCAGCGAGAAGGATAATGGCCTACTGGTAGTCAAAGGATTTATAGTTATGTTTGAAAAAAAAAGAAAAAAAAAAGAGTAAAAGTGCACTAAGAAATAAACTTTTCTATAAGCCAAACTATATGTTGAATAATGAGAGCTAGTTTCGGTTCAATCTTCCAGCAATGAAACGGCTGATTCACAGTCCTGATGAATAATCATTATTTTTTTTTTTTTTAAGAAAACATATAACTTTCGAAGCACGAAATCTTTGCTGTTAGACCTCTAAATTAATTGAGAATAAAGGTATAAAGAAACTCTATTCACTCCTATTATTTCTATATTAAAATATACAAAACATAGATTTCTATATGCACCCTTATATAACGCTTCGCTGCCTACACGACACCATGAATCAAACTAATGAACCTTGCTAAGGAAGAATAATACACTGAGGTGGGAGTTAACTCAGTTCACATGCCCAAATAGATTTATTATCAGGATTTAATAGAATGCCTTCATGCGTGGGCCGACTCTGGAGTAAAGGTCAAAACGCTAAGTGAAATATGAGCGGCGTTCAGAGACCTGCGGGTGAAGCTAGTGTTAGTCTAGCTTTAGAAAAATTCAAGCATAATAAATTTAGCTTAATTAAAGGTTGTCTTTAAAATTTTGTATCACTATACAAGCATATTTTTACAAATTAATTTCACCATCAAAAGAAGAATAAAAAAAAAAATATTCAATTTAATATTGAAACCTCTCAATTTCGAGTCAAAAAATTTTCTTGACTTTGTTAAGTGTTCTAGCTGTAACATTACGTAAATTATGTAAATTATCGCAGAAACAATTATCAATGTAGCTAAAATTTTATAGTTTTATTATCTTCAAAATTTCAAAAACCATCTAACCCATTATAAAACTTTATAAAATACCTTATAAATCTATATACCTTATAGATCCAACATTAATATTTTGACTTTTTACAAAAAATGAGAAAAAAAAAAAATTAAAACATCAGATACTAAAATTTTTAATACTCACAAGCTACCTACTGCTTAGTGTACTGTGGTCGGTGCTATGTCAAAGTGGCTTATTTGAAAACATTGTGTTGGAATTATGGTTGCAATTATAAAATATCAGCTAATTTATAATTTTATTATGTCAATGGATCACGTTATATTTCTGATTTATAATGTCATTTGATTTATTCAAAATTTAATAAAAATAGTTTGAGCAGTTTTCGAGGAAATAGTAAATAATAAGTGTAAAATTGATTATATAAAGTGGTACTACCAATAAATTAATTTAGTTAAAATGTTACGCAACATTAGTTTCATCTAACTTAGTCTGTCCACAGACATACAAACCATTAAGCGAGAATAGGATATTTGGACAAAGAGGGATGTTGGATATTACCGTTGGAAACTCAGATTCGAAATTTTTGACACTTACAAAATATTTAATAAATCAGTGAGTCAAAACAACGAAAAAATACTTGCCCTGGTTCAACTCCTGAACAAGCTCGTGCCACACAGCTGACAGAAAAAAAAAGAAAAGAAAAGTTACAGAATGTATCAGCACTTTATCGAAAGTTATACGTAGGCACTACAGCCGCAAACACTCATTGTTTTAATGAAGAATCTTGTCATTGCCTACTTAGATAAGACATTTCCAACTTCGAGAAGAAAGGATTTTTAGTAAAGTTCCCATGAAAAAGTTCCAAAATATTCTCCAGTACGTAAAACATCTCACTTATTTCAGAGATTTTACTTTTACCGCTCTTTACATTCTGATAATGACTTTCAAAAAATGTATTTTATTTACAAAATTATTATTCTCCGGAAATTAATTAGATTGGAAAAAATACTGTATTTTCGAAGGTTAGTAAAAAATCACGTAAAACATATACCATTGGGGAGGAGGTATATATAAGACCCAATCTGTTGCTGCCTACTCCAGGTCTACAGGGAACATTGACCGTGGTCATCACCGTCCCAGCAGTCAAGTTCTTTCACCCCGAAGTAATTGGTCACAACCTCAGGGGGCAGCCAGTTACCTAGCTCAACAGCCAAGGGTGTAACCCTTTTTATAGCACCATTCTGTATTTTTCCTAATCTCTCTCTCTGTCTCTCTCTCTCTCTCTCTCTATATATATATATATATATATAGTTACAGTAGAATCTACTTCCTACCAAAAAAAAACTATTTATATATAACATTATAAACAACCTCAATATGAATAATGTATTAAGTATTAGATTAACGGTTGTTGTTGAAACTCAGAAATGTTTTATATTTTATCCAGTATGTTGTGCTAGTACAAAATGTTAAGGTAGAGGAAAAATGTTCGACAATAAGACGAGAAATATAAGAAAAGGCTGAATAGAGAATTCGGCTGATAAAGTGGACCAGGTTGTGACAAAGTGAGCCTCATCAATGAAGCAGTAGATATATTCCCATGTATCTATCTACACATAGATATGGCTCTAATGCTTTGTTTAAACATTATATATGTTATATTATATTTTAGCTTATATAAATTATTTTTTAAGTTTTATAATCCATATAAAGAACCCATGATGAATTGAACATGGAACAGAAATGAATGAGGTTCTTTCTCATCTTCCTCTCTGTTATTTACTGTGTTTCCTTCCGTTCAATATTACCCAAACTCCCTAATATGATATTTTTATTGCTCCAGCGTCTATTAGTGTTAAATCTAAGGCACGCCTCAATTGAAAATTATGTTAATTATTATGTGATAAAAAAATAATTTATAGTGATAGATATATAGTTTTGGTAAACGCTGTGGTAAGCGACTCGCATCTAAGTTTTCTATTTTATTACCAAAGTATATGAACAATAACAAACATAATAATAATTATATACAAATTATCTATAATTATCGTATTTTTTTTAGTTATTATTTTATACGTGGAGTATAGGAT
>NW_027111172.1:252996-271008 GCF_000696795.3 Halyomorpha halys | reverse complement strand
GCATCCCGCAAAATGATTTATAAGACGTTGTCACGTCAAAAAAAAAAAAAATATTTCTAGTCGCAAGCGTCCTATTGAAGATGCTTCAACTCGTCCATGCGCCTCTCGTACTTCCCAGCTGCCTGGAAGCGAGTAATCGTGGTGCCACTACTGAAGACAGGAGACTCCCCAGAGCACTATCGTCCGATCAGCCTCCTCTCGCACATGAGCAAGGTTTTTGAGCGCCTGATACATGACCACCTTATGGAGCACTGCAGGGAGGCAGATATGATGCCACCTAAACAGACCGGCTTTCAACGAGGTGTCGCATGTGACCATCACCTGGTGAAGTTACAAGCTCACACCATAGAGCGAATGAAAAACAACAATGCCTTCATCTCATTGGACTGTAGCCAGGCCTTCGATAGCATGTCCCATCCACATGCTGCTCTGTCGACTGGCGACCTTACTAACGATCATTCGTAGTAAGGGTTGGTGGAGATTTGTCTCCTCCAGCTCCCACCACCTGCGGAGTACCACAAGGATAAGTGCTGGGACCTCTGCTGTTTGTCGTTTTCACGGCACCAGTGGTCACCATCAAACATCGAAACGCAATGGTAGCAGCTCTACCCTGCTTCCTTAATACATATTGCTGTTTTCCTTAAATAGTGGCACAACTAACAAAATAAATTTTGATTAATTGAACGTATTGTAAAGATAGACCCGTAGACTGGGGTTACTTTTCCTGTTGTGGTTCTGCAAGCGGTAACAAAGCTAGTAGGACTATCTAAAAGTGACCCGTCAGAAAGTCTCAGATTATTATCTTTAATTTTTTTTTACTGCTATTTTATATAATTTATCAATGAAATTAGAAATTAGATATTTTTCACCTCAGTTTTTTAAAGGTTTTTTTAACCATTATTCATGCAATCATATTATTTTATTAAATTAACCTTGTAGGCCGATTTGGTATTAAATAAATAGCCGTCGGAAAGCTATTTCTTTATATAATTTTAAATGCTAAATATTTTTTAAAAGTTATAGGTTCCTGAACTATTAATCGGTAATCTTTGGATAAGATTCATAATTCACCTACAGCAGCTGGAGGCTTCAATGGGAGCATTTAGTTATTTTTAAAATTAAAATAGGTAAATAGTCAAAAATATAAAATTAAATTTATATCAGATATAAAGAACAAAAAAAAATTAAACATTATTATTATATATTAGATGTTATATTCACATTCCTCTAGCCCAGAAGAACCACTAGGTATATGTTTAGTCCATCAATTAACAAGGAAAGGCCAGTTGGAATTCGGGGTTCGACTAAAGACAGATAAGGAATCCTTTATCACTGACGCGAGGGTGGACTGAACTTCAATCAGTGCGGACCTGAATGATAGTGGGCGCTCCATCTCGGTCCCAATGGGTCCGGACCGTACTCATTTGGTCGGGATTAAAAAGATCAGGCCTTCAGGTTGTCTGTGAAGCGGATTCAGGTTAATAATGTACACCTCATTGTAGCCTCGGTCGGTTTAAAATCCGTAACTTCGGTGGTGTATAGGGTGAAATACTATAAATGTTATAAAAAAAGAAAAACAGGACATCATATTACTAACAAAACATTATATTCTTGAAAGTAATGAATTATAATTTAATTAAATATGTATAATATTTATATCCCTGACCCTTTACCATAGGTTATAAATATTTTACACGGTACAGACATTCGTTGATAAAGTTTCATATCTCAGAAACTATTAGGGATCGATTTGAAGCCCGTTAACTACATAATAAAATAGTTTATTAAGATTATCTGGTGGTGCATATTAGTTTTCATGATATTTGCCATGGTATTCAGTAGAAAATATTTTATTGTAGCAGTTACTTTTAAAAAGGTTTTTAAAAAAAAAATGTACAAATGATAAGTTATGGTTAAAAAAATATTATAGGAGTATCTCATAAGGATAAGTTAAATTTGTAATCAAAATCTTGTTTTCTAACATCTTTTTGAGAGAGGAAAATTTAAATTTGTAAACGTGTTTAGATTGTATTATAATGTATAACCGAATATAAAGTTTAATTAACAATTAAGTAATGAATTTAAAAAAAGAATGCACTTTTCTAACTTTAGGTTGTTTTACGGTTTCTTATATCCACAATTCATGCAATTGTCACAAATCATAAGTGATATATTAGTTTAATATTTTCGGTGTATTTGTTTATGTTACAGTAATGACCCTTAGTTCCATTTATGTGACTTAAATGTTATTGGGATTTTGGAATGTTATTTTTACTGAACAAGTTATTTTACGTCTCCATTATCTCATAATTACGTTGAAATAAAGTTATTATATCGTTACAAGTAACCACTTGTAGAAACAGAAAGACTTTAACTTTAAAATATTCAACTTGTAGTTTCGATTCTAAAAGTACTAGAGCTTGTACTTTCTTATCGGAAAACGAAATCGTAGAGTTTGGTAAAAATTATCTAATGAGAACATTTTCACAGTTTCATTGTTATTATGATGATTTAATCATTTCTAATAAGTATGTCACTTTTGCCTCCAATATTGAAATTTTGTACTGCACTAAGATAATAAAGCAATCTAAAATCCTGTTTTGTCTTAAAAGTTTTGATTATTTCATTGATCCGACATTAATACAATTTTAAATTATTTATCAATTCAATATTTTCTTTTGTATTGAGATTTCGGAATTTCCCCACTCAAAAACACACTTTTAGATCGGGTAAGACTTTTTTTTCTAAAGCTAATGTTAGATTAGTGAATTGCCTGCTATTTAATCGTTTGAGTATAATGTCTTGATACTTTATCACTTGCTACTCTAGTACATACTACTTTAAAAAAACACCTCTACATGATGAAAATTTAATTCTTCAAACGTTTTTTGAACGCAATAACAGCTAAACGGTTTCACGCTCTACCAATGCTATGAATACATAACCTTCTCTTATGTTTACTTGGACTTTTTCAATAGTACAATAGAATTCACTTCTCCCGGTACTTTGTAACTTGTACTTATTTACTAATAAGAATAATTATCATTAATTTTAATAAGAATAGAACATTTATTTAAATGTTTTAACGATTCTTACTATATTCGTATCTTGTTTTTCATTTAAACTTGCCGAAGACCTGCTATGTGGGACGAAACATTAGTTAACAATATATAGTTTTCTTTTACTATTTTCATACCTTTATTGACCGCCACCCAGACTATCTTCCTATAATAAAACTAATGTTAGATCAGTTTGTACAATTTGAAAATCTGAATACCCATATATGTAAAACTTATTTAAGTCCTTGATCCAGCGAAAAGAAAGTAGGTCATTTAACATTTTATAATATATGTCACTTCCAGCGTTTCCGACCCAGTGCAATAAAACCATGTACATTACTCGGCACTAATATATCAAGTCTGGGCCGAGGAATATGAGTTAGGTCCCCGCTCAGGAGAAGAGGAAATTCAAATTAAACCAGACTGCTTAGAGGAAAAAATAAATTGGAAAAGGAGAGATAAGGGCAATAGAAAAGGCCATTTAGTTCTTGAAATTGGGGCCGATACGCCTCAGCAGATTTACTGATAATTTCGGAACAAGATTTATCGCAATCGAAGTTAAGGTGTAAAGCTCTTACGTAGCTTTCTCGCTGGTAATGTCATGTTGTAAAATTTTATCAGTAAAAAGAGATGAGAAAACAACAAAGAGGAAAAAAAATAGAATTCAAAATTAGAAAATTACAAATACGAAAATCTCTAAATTTGGCTAAAGAGTATTCCTTCATTAAATTGATATTGTTATTGGTTTAATTGGATAAAAATTATTTAAAGCACTTTATGTAATAATAGTGATGGAAACAACTTCAATAATAATATAATGCTTTATTTTCATGATTGTCGGTAATTAGTAAACCGAGTTCATTCAACAAATTTGCTATTTTTTTTTCATTGGGTGCATTTTACTTGAATAGTAATCGATACTAATTAGTTTAACCTTTCTGCAGAAGGAATCCACAATAATTAGTTGCATGTTACATCTCATATTATTTTCTGAATTAATTCAATATTTTTAATGAAATTTACTACATTTTTATATAAGAATATTATACACATAATAAAAATACTTTATAGTATAATTAAAAATTATAATTATGCAGTAAATTGGAAATTATAGATATTATATGAAAATATCAATAAAAAGATGAATAAATAAAAAATTATAAAATATTTAAATAAGAATATTTTAGTGATCACCTTACATATTTCACGATGAGGTGTAGATAGTTGACCGTAGATTAATGCTTGGAAAAGTTTGTCGGGGGGGGGGGTGCGGTCAGCAAAGAACTACATAAATAAACAAAACCATATTTACAGCCATAACATAAATAAATATGGTTTTGTTTATTTATGTTGTTCTTTGCTGACCGCACCCCCCGACAAACTTCTCCTAACATATTTCACATATGATTACCGCATAATATTTTATTGTACATATTAGGTGGAATAATAAAAATGCTGTGAAGTGCACTAAATTGAAGTAAAAATTAAAATGCTAGGATAAAGACTTCAAATTGATTATACAACGAGTAGTACAATTAACATGAACAGTCGTATAATTGATAAAATGGGGGAGGGGGTTCGTTTGCCATTAGGTGGACATAGGTTACCCCTCCCCCCCCCGATATATATTTTTAGTATGTTATTTTAATAACTAAAAGTAGAAAAATTGGTAAATGTGAAAGATAAAATATTTAAGAATTTTAATTTGTTGATAACTTAGTCCTGACCTGGTGAATGTAGGTTTTATGATAATTGTGTATCAGTGTGCATTTGTGTAAATTAGAAAATTATGAAATCTTTAATGTTGATGCCATATCAATATAAATATTTTTAAATAGATTACTATTTTGGAAAATTATAAAAAGAAACAAAATTATGTTAATCAATAAATATATTCGTTTTTAAAAATAGTTGACTTGGGCTATTATTATTCTGCCATAGGAAAAACAAATTTGAAAAAAAAAAGAAGGTAAAATCAATTTTAAGGCATGTGAAAAGAAATAACTGAATTATAAGATAAATATATGGATATTTTAGGTGTTCCTTAATAACTACCTCAGGGTCAAAACGTCGGAGAGAAATAAACTGAGTTTAGAGACAAGGATTAAGGGATATTTGTGTTTTAATATAAGTAAGCCACTATCAAACAAAACATTAATAAATAATTAAAACCCGTACTTCTATAACCCATGAAGGTTTAAGGGTGCAGTACTTTGTAAGGAAGTGCTGTTACTAGACCAACATTTGTGCAAGGAGGTGATTTGGTTAGAATCACGCTCCACCACCAGATTTTTACCCAATCAAGGGTGACCAATTTATGAGTGACTATTTATGAACCCGAGTCATTGGAGTTAGTAGCATCGTTCCTTAGCAACGTGGCACCAATTAAACAAAAAAAAAATTATGAATTTAATTTTCCTAAAGAGAGTTTTTTTGTAGGGAAGCACACTTAATATCAATATGTCTAACAATCGCATTTACGAATTTAAATATTCGTATATGTATTTAAATATAAAACTATATGTATATATAGTTGACCGTAAAAATTGATGTATAGGAAGATGGTCAGGGTTGCGGTCAAAGGAGAAACAAAAATAAATAAATAAATAAATAGTTGTAAACTATTTTTGTTTCTCCTTTGACCGCAACCCTGACCATCTTCCTATACATAAATATTTTTTTGTTTTCATGCCCAACCCTGGTTTTATTTATCTTTTTTTTTACTATATATTTTTTTTAGAGTTATAACATAATAGTAATATTAATGATATTTACTTTTTGCCAAAAAAAGGTCTGAAATATCTTCTATATTGGATGTATTTCATAACCTACAGACTAGCAATAAGTTTTAGACCTTAATCCAACCGAGCATGTGCGTGAAAAACCGAAAAGGAAGGTATGGTAGAGAGTTATTGCATCCTGTATGTTCGAAATGCAAAAGACAGCTTTATAGAAGGAATGGAACAACACACAAGATTTAATTTTTAAAAAAACTGTTATTAGAATTTTAAAAATAGATGAAAGTTGTTTTAAGCAATAAAATGCAATACTTCTTATAAAATGTCATTTTAAGCCTATGCAATTAAAATTGTGTTTAAAAAGCAAGAATTCTTATTTTGAATTATATTACAAATTTACTGACGAAGTTGCAATATTATTATCCAATCCCTCTATTCCTCAAAAGATTTCATCCCGGACCTCCGTTTGGGCTGATTCCTGACGGTCTGCCACCCATATCCTGGACACCATATTCCTAGCGGACCTCCCCCTCCCCTCCTAGAACATCCTGCCAAGGAAGTTTAGGCTAAAAGGGCCGGTCCTTTGGCTCCCTCCCAACCCCGCCTTCATTACCATCTGTCCTCCTTAGGTCCACTGCCCTTCTTGTCCTGCCAACCTTCATAAACTCAACCATTTCGGCTGTTTGTTACAAGGCTTCAAGACTTTATCCTTCTACTTAGCTTATCCGCATCCTTTCCCTTCAATACTTAATGCTGTTAGCAAGAAATTGGATTTTGTTGACTTTTTCACATACTGTATTCAAACTGAATAGAAGCTACATCATTATAAGAGAAAAATAATTCTGGTTATTACATTTTTTAATTAGTCAATTTAGGTATTTGATGTTTAAAAAGTTATAAGACAATATTAAATACGATTTTTTTTTTCGCTGTTCCACTAAATATATATTTTGTTAGAAGATAAATATCGTGTGAAGAAGGCTATTTATAATATCATCATTTTGTATATCGATGTTCAACCTCACACTTGACGACTTTTCTATCAAGAGTTCGTATTCACTTAAAAAAGTAATGATGCTTAGACAAATAAAAATACGACAACCAAAATTGTCCTCAAAATTAAGATTTTTCGCAGTCAAGTAGTAAGAAATAAACACTATTTCCAATAAAAATGTATATTATCTATATATAAGATGTTTCCATAATAATTTTTAATATCTATATTTCAAAAGCGGATTTATTGACTTCTGATAACAAACTTCCTTGTTGGACCAAGTCCAAATTATATATATTAAATATATTTTTTTATTGATTGATTTATTGACAAATATTACAATTTACCATAGACTTAGATATAAGTATTAGTGATATAATTGATCACATACACATCAAGAACATAAAAAAAATATGTATAAATAAAAACATATTAAAAATATGTACATAGATAAGTAAAATTGAACTAATCATTACAATAAAATATTAATAACATTTATACTAGTATGTACAATAATTAAACACTTTTGTTTCTTTTTTGTATATCATTTAAAATTGTAATTTATATCGCTTTTTGACACCAACGAAAATATTTGGATATTTCATACTTGGATATTTGGATATTTCAATACTTAATTAACATCTAAATTAAATTTCTCTGTTAAGTGCTTCCTTTACAATACAATTTTTGATTCTTATTCTCTAATATTCTCGCTTTATAGATATAATTATTTCATAATTTAAAAACCAAGGCCATTCTTATCGGTTCCAAGCGCCTCCTTCATACCCTCCCTTACTGTTCTCTACTTTTCCTTAATAACCAACCGATTCACTTCTATCCTACAATAAAAAACCTTGGTGTCACCTTTGATCAACACCTCTCCTGGAATAACCATATTTCCCAAATCACACGCAAATCCATAACTTAACTCAAACAATTCCTAAAATTCCGTAATTCCATTCCTCAGAACACTCGTCAGCTCCTAGTATCCTCTCTCGTCTTCCCCCACTTCGACTACGGATCCTTGGTGTATAAAGGGCTATCTGCAGGACTAGAGTTGAGACTGAAGAGACTCATGAATTGTTTTGTAAGATTTATCTTTGGGTTCCCTAGGCACTCTCAAGTCTCCCGCTGGTATTCCGAGTTGAAGTGGCTCTATCCAACCTCCTTGGTGTTTTTCTATTCCAAGTTCTTAACATCAAAAAACCTACCTATATCATAGATCTCCTCACTCTTTGTTCATCCATCCACTCATTAAACACCAGATCCCATCCGAATGATTTATATATGCCCTCCTATAGAACCTCCTTCATTAGCAAATCCTTCGTCATACGTGCAACCTCCCTCTGGAATTCTCTTCCCATATCCATTCGCCAGTCCTCATCCATTCTCTCCTTTAAACAACACCTATTCCTTAATTTATTGAATAACTAAACCTCCACATCATTGTAATCAAATAAATAGGCAGGTATTGATTAACATTATAAACAGTAGTAAAGCCAATATACCAATGTAATTTCATTCTACTATCTGAAAATTTGTAAACGCTCGCCACATAAAAATCTCACTATATGAACCATGTAATTATTCTTAGGGGACATATGTCCCAGAATAAAGTTATTTTTTCATTTTCATTTCATTTCAAAAAAATTCCTGTTCTCTGTTGTATGCAATTACCATACAACAGAGAACAGGAATTTTCATTTTGTTCAGATATTTCGGTTTTTCAAACGTAAATTAAAGCCCTTGTAGGAATTCGTGGATTGAAAACTCATTTATCAAATCTGACAATATTCGTTCAATTGTTTTTAAACAATTAAAATCACACTGTTTGCGGAATGTACAGATCAATATTAATTCACAATCTAATAAAATAAAATACTCACCAATCCAATATAAATTCCTTCAGAAAAAAATAAAAATAAATACTAACCGGTTATTATATTGGAGAGGGTAACCCTGGTTAGGGTGTTCACCAATGGGATCCCAACAGGCCAGGGGAGGAAATATGATTAATGATGAATATCAAATCATCCATCATCCTTTGGATCCAGTAATAAATTTTCTGCTCCTTTAAATAAGGAAGACATAAAATTTATGAGCTTTGCTATTCAGGAGTTGCTAACCGACTGTTTATTGGCGAGGTATCAAAGGACACAGCTTCAAACCGGAGATCCTATCTCATCGCTACAAAAGGATTCCGGGCACATTACGAAATTTTACAAATGATAGGCTATTGGAGCAATTAAAAAATATTATTGGGTAGAGCGATGTGCAAGTTATTGAATCATTTGATTATTAATCTTTTTTAGGGGCTTCTAAGCTCCCTTTAAATACATGTAATTTTTAATTGAAGGTTTAAGTACTGATCGGTCAGCAATGAGTTGACTGCAGTATTTTAATCAGTTAACCCAAAGGCCCAAATAATTTTTATCTTAACAGATTATTGTTCTCCAAAAAATAATGCGACCACTCAGATTAACATATTAAAGTAAAATCGAGCTTCTGAGACCAAAGTGGAAATGAAATTTATTTTTGAGGAAAAATTATTAAAATAATTTTATCTGATATTCTATTTAAATAAATAAAATTTAATTCGATTGAAAAGTCAGGGATACATTTTTTTTAATATGAAAATAACGCTAAAAAACAAATTGAAGCATGATTTAAAACTACTATTATAGTTAAATTAATCAATGACCAAATATTTTATTTATAAAATTACCATAATTTTTATTGAATTTCACTAACGAAAAAAATCACTTTTCCATTATTAAAAAAGTAAAATAAATGAAGTTCTTAGACTAGAAAAATGTTTTCCCTTAAATGGCTGCTCCATATTTACATATAAGATGTAAAACAAAAGATGTATTCCCTATAGTCATGTTTTACATTGATTGTGCATCTTGTTTGAACAAATTAAAAGCCAAATTAATCGATTTTTATTTTATCTTTTAAGGACATCTATCCTATTATTTAAAGAGTTTATTGAGACTAAGAGGGCAACTAAGATCGAAGAAAATAATTCTGAAGTGAAACAAAGATGTTCTATGGTCGAGGTCATCACAAATTTAACTTTAATTTGGTTTTTAATTTTTCTTTGGAAAACTTTTAAAATATTCTCAGATATATGAGGGATGTAATCGAACCAACAATATGTATTCAAGTTTTGTAGTTCGTGAGGAAAAAGTACATAAATAACTACATTTTCTGTACTTCTGTCTATACCTATCCTAGGGACTTCTTAACGAAACCTAAGTTACCGTTATAATTACCCTAGGCTGAAACAAAAGTACTATAACCTTAAATATGAGTTAACGTTGTAAACATTGCTTACCAAAGTGAAGGTTTCGTCCCTGAACATGTTAAGTAGAATCATCAAAAAAATCAAAGTCAAGTAGGAAAACGTTTTACTGGAGATGCCATTCATGAATTTGGTCATAAAAATCTGTTACTAGACCCCGTCTAGCCGCAGAGTAAACTAATTGTATTCCATATCTATCCTCATCCTGTGCTTAATATTAAAGGATAATTTACAGTTTGCTTATCCTATGACTAAGCTCAAAAGTCAATCTAGTGGGAAACTGCGTTATCCGGAATCCCACTCAGTTTATCAGTATAAAATATAAATCAAAATAACAATTTATAAAATTTGTTATATAAGTTTTAACAAAATTGAAATAAGATGATAGATCAGCGTTGCGCAACATGAGCGTATGCAAGAGGCGCCGAAAGCGAACGTTATTTTCACAAAAAAAAAATAAGTAAATAAAAAACAGTAAGTATATAGCGCATTCCAGTATTTACTTTGCACTGTAAATTTCTTTTATCGCTACATAATTAATCGCTCTAAGGATAATTGTGACGACAGTTTTATATTTGTTTAGCTTTAATAGGTAGCTGCAAAAATTTTCCATCCCTTAAACTTGTCGAATCGCTCTGATAGACAACGCAAGTCAAAAGAATATTTTTTTTTTTAATCTAACAGTTAAATGTTAATCCTAAGTATGTTTTTTACTTTTTAGATGTGAAAAGACGAGAACAAAGTTTTTAAAATATAAGCATTTAGAATAACAAAAGCTTGAGATAAAGTCTGAAAGCCAAGGTAATGGTAGGGAAAAAAACTAAGAAAATCTGTAAAGTGATAAAAAGTTACAGATGGTCTGGCCATGGTCACAGGATCAAAAGGGAGAGAACCTCTCTAAGCTCGTAATGGAATAGTATCTCTCGGAAAGAGGAAAAAAGACGGGCGAGTTGTCTTGGTTCGGGGCTTTAGAGATTTGAGAATTTCGGTAACGATAAGGAAAACGGATTTTTATTTTTTATAAGGAATTGAAATTGCGTTTAAAAACAAAAAAAACTCGATCTATGTTTACTCATAAAGGTCACCTTATTTATTTTTTATTGCGTAGTATTTACTAATAGTTGTTAAGTGACCCTCAATACACCCAGAAATGAAGAAAATAACCACCTTACTCACAACTAAGACTCAATTCACAACAAAGATAAATACACATAAAATTATCGCCTTTAATTTTCGTAGTAATTTAATTCAATAGTGATGTAGTCATTTAAAATTTCATTTAAATGTTTCACAAAGCCGACAAGAAGGCAAAAAATACAAGGCCGTACAAAGGCGAAAAATACAAAAATATTTTTTTCTGGTAATAATAGAACAGCCCTCCGACTTGAGTTATTTTTTTTTTTTTTTTTGAGAATATAAATTATAAAGTTTTGTCTTTTATCAGATTGTTCCTTGATCAAGAATAAGAATTAAAAGATTTCCTACCTCAGCCCTCTATCATAATAAAGTAGAAACTAATACTAATAGTCTTTTAGTCTACTATTTTAGTCTACAAGTACACTGAATTTAGTACTTTTTAACTCCTGTAATATCACTAATAGTCCTCCCTATTATGAAAAAAATAAGTATTAGTGTAATTACCATGTTGTTTCTGTACTTGTATTTATGAATGTCATTAGCTTTTATCATGAAACAGGGGCCTGCTCGGTGAAGAAACATCCCCTAATCCGATAAAAAAAAACACTCCAAATGGGCTCTCTATTAGTTTATTTCACTTAACTCGGAATGTATTAGTCGAAAAAAATGGTAAAAAAATCTTCCATAATATTCTGCTTAGAAAGTACCCTATTTATAAATTTCCTGATTCTAGCTGGTTTTCTATTCGTAAATACCTTCAGTGTATAACATCAGTGTTATAAACTCTAACTTAGACAGAATTTACACATTTTAGCAAATAATTTTTCAACTGGAAAATAACAAGCATTTTCCGTCTTTAGCCTCTTCATTTCATGTTCTATTTAATTTTTTCTAGTTGTCTTAGAACAAAACCAAATCATTATTTCTTTCTAGAATTTCTCTACATAGTTTTTACAGTTTTCTTAGAGTTCATTCGTCATCACCAAACAGTACTAATCAGCATACCAATGGAAGGATACTTTACCAGCCAGAGTTAAAACCTTGTCAGTTTGCATCATCTTCCTAATGATATAACAAGCTTTGTAACAAGCTTTCTCTCTGAAGAGAATTGCCTTGTTTTAAACCCATTCGAATCTCAAACTTATATAAATAATAGTTACTGATTCGTGCGTTATCAAACATTTTGGTTCAAAAATATTTAGTGGTATACACGTCTGTACCAAATTTACTACTTATTTGGTATTCCCTCAATTAAAATATTACAGGACTTCTTAAGGTCAATATGATCGTAAGCATTTTTTTGTTGAAACAAAAACATATTTTTTGAAATCGATATAAAGCTGATGCACTTTTCAACTTTTTACACGTAAAACATTATTTTTTTCTATAATATTTATCATGATTATTATTTTTTTTTTAAACGCATCTACCAAAAAATAAATCAGTTGTCTGATGATAATTTTCTCAGCAAATTTCGTGTTTCAGTTATTTAAGACTAGCTTAAATACTTTATCACATAAAGTATACATAAGATTTCTCCATAATTATAACAATTGTACCTCTGAAGTGAAGACAATACAGTTTTTAATTGTCGCAAATCCATATTCGTAAAAAAAAAAAAATAAATAAAAACAAGACTGTTATTCAAAATCAATTTGAATAAGTATTCCTTTTAAAAAAAAATCCGCTATACAATTTAAACGAAGACCAATCAATTTCCATTAATTTAAAAATATGAAAATTTATCTTTAAAAACCATATTCCACTAATTTTTAGCTACAATAAAACTGTTGTCAGGTTTGCATGCTAATTACTCAAAACCTGTCAGTACCAGCCAAATTACAATATAATACTTTTACAATGTAAATTTTGCTTTCTAAGTGTAGAGTTAAACATATCGCCCATCGGTGGTGGTTTTTCGTTAATTAGGGGAAGTTTCATACATCGGAAAGGTGGAAACACTCGATTTTCGTTTTTGACCTTACGAAGAATCAATCCGGTGAAGGGCAAAACTTTATGAATTATTTTTCCCCAATGCTGTTCTTCTGCCACAGTCGTGCTTGCAAACTTTCTTAATAATGTAGTAGGCCTTGTTTTTTTTTTCTTTTTCTAATACAAGCGGTAAAAATCTTTATTTTCTAAAGAAAAAAATGAGATCTTTATCAGAAATAAAAAGAAACAAGGTATTGTAGAAAACCTATAGTAGCAGATATAACTTTTCGTTGGAAGCAATAAGTGAACAATTTTATCATGAATAGTAAGTTCTTCGTACCCCGCATTATTTACCTTTCTTTTATTACAAAAAAACCAAAGGCCTGTTTGAAAGGCTACGAAATTAAAGTATCCAATTAATTTGAAATTGAACGATTTGTTTGGTTTGTTCATTTCTATATCAACGGCTCCGAATAAGTCTGCATTTACAGTTTGGAAACATTTTATTGCTGTCAGTCTCGTTGGGAAACCAGAAACATGATAGGACATTATTTGGAAACATTTTCCGGAAATAATGGCGCTTTGTGATGCTTTTAAATGGTCTCGAAACATTTCGGCAATTAACCCCTGAAACGAATATATGCCTCGGAAATAAACTTTAGGTCGAATTTATTGGATCTCTTCACTATAAAGAGACATTACATTAATTTATTCAACGATTACTAACACATTCGTTCATTAACTTTATTCAGTCTTATCCTGTTAAATTTTAATTATTCATAATTTTAATGGAGTTATTGCATGGTCGTTCAATGTAAAGGTGATGTTAAAATTAGGGATTTTAACCATATAACAAAGTGATTTTGTTCTATTTTTTTTTATTTTCGTTTTCATATCATTGCGTTCATAACTTAATAATTCATAATAATTAAATAATAATAATAATATTATTAAAATATTATATATTATAATAATTGTATTATGTTTGGATTGCATTGGACTTACGAAGTTGTGTTACAAGCACTACTCCTTTTATATACCAAATCTACTAAAAAAAGTTTGTCTAAAAATAAATTCATGCACACACCTACATTTTTTAATAGTGAACGCAATAATATAAATACAAAAATATGTAAATCCAAGGCAAAATGAAAACAAAATAACTTTAGTTTATTGCTCATACTAAAGTTATTTTATTTTCATTTTGTAACTTTAGTATGAGCAATAACTCCATAGATCAAATAAATAGTACTTCAATAGCAAACAAACCAAATAAATGTCTGATCATTAAGATGCAAAGCTCCTAATTAAATATTTTGTATTTTAAAATGAATAATTTTACCGTTTCAACCCATGAAAGTGAGATGTTCAGCAATAAAGGAAGAAGAACTTGAGGGACAGTTGTGCAGGGAGGTGATTAGTTCATGATCACGCTCAACCGCCAGATATTTTCCTCAACTAGGGGTACCCAATCATGAAGCTGGTTCCCGTAGGGCGCCCGAGCCCACAGAACAAAAACTAAATAAATGATTATGGAAACCTAGTCGTTGGGGTTAGGCAACTAAGGCACTGTGCTGGCTTGCTGTGACACCTCGCCCCCCAAATATTTTTTTATTCGCTAATAAAATAATGGCATATTTTTTCTTAATTTTTTGTTCCATCTTAACACCTCTTGGTATGCACTGTTTCAGGATTGTTTCCAATCAGAAAATATTTCTTTTATATTATCTGTTATTATTTTTTATGCATGTCGAAACAGTTTTACTACTAACTACACTGGCCTACTATAAAAAAATTTATCTGCTAATTTTGGCTATTCTTAACGTTGTTTAGACTTTATAATTTACCAAATATCAATTTAAACGTGAGAAATAAAAAAAAATAAAGTAATAAATTCTTTTAGTTGATAAAATGTGTAGAAAAGATTCAGTTTGTAACCTGTTGAAGAACAGTAGTGTCAGTAGCATCTATAAGGTCGTACAATGTGATAATATTTATGTAAAAGGATTTTTTTTTTTTAAATTGCAGTAGATTTATAGATACTTGCACTATTTTCCAGCATTGCTCGATTTAACTAATTTAAGTCTCCTCTTCCTGTTTTAGTAAAATTTTTAAAGGTGTGATAAGACTATTGAATTTTATTATATGAATTATTTTATATTACCATTACAAAATTAAATTTCCGCCACAGCCGGACAGGAGTCTAGTGTCTTACCCACTCGGCTTCCCCTCCCCTAAATTTCCAATTGTAACTATTTTCAAAAGAAGGCTACGAAAAAACATTACCACTATACAGGCTATGTTCAATACAAAACTATATTCCAAGCAGGGGCTTTGAACAAAAATTTTATATTAGATCTGGGCATAATAATTTTTAGCTATTCTATATAATATAATCTGGGCTAGACTTTTTAGCAATTGATGATCGGCCTTCACAAATTCCAAGTATGTTATATGGAATCAAAATGCGAAACAAAACTTATTTTTCTCATCCCCCTTTCATTGTCACTGAACAAATACAATACATACATTTAACATAATGTATTGGAATCCACTTAAATTACGTACATCTTCCACATATAAAATACATAAATATCTGATTTTATTGCATTTTATGTTTTAAATCAAAAGAAATTAAAGATTTAATAATGTACTTTTTTCGATTACTTTATTTTATATAAACGATGGACTTTGGGTATTTTATTTGTATATCCCCTTTCGATTCTTTATATTACCAAAGGAAAAGTAGAAAAAAAGACAGAATTCTCCAGCAGAGGCAGATAAAACTAATAAAGTATTGCAGATAATCGGATAGTCACCTTGATTTAAAATAGTGCAGACGGCACATTTGTTATCTAATCTGTTTAAAGCAGAAGCAGACCTCCCAAATCTGTTTTTAATGGTTCTCAACATCTCGTATAGGAACCATCCAAGTTCTTGTTTCACATGTGTTGTTCTCCTGGGAGCTGACTGCACCCATTAGGGCCAGCGACATTTGAATCAGTTTTATCGGAAGATTGTACCACTTATAAGTGGAAAGCCACTTTATGTTTTATTACATCAAATGTTTTTATAAATATTTTAGTTGTAATAATGTCCGACCTGTTATTTTGAAACTGTTAATAAGCTATTTAATAGTTCCATCCTCCTTAAAAAAAAATGTTACATGTTCTGAAAGTGTGAACAGCCTAGCTCAAAAAACGAAAAGCCGTATGAAACTAAAATTACATTTATTACATCAAGCAATTGTTGGCTGATAGAATTTATCAACACAATAATGATTTAAAAAACAAGGAGAAAGATCCAAATAAAACAATACGAGTCCAGCATGCCACCGAAAACCAGCATAATTTTGATTTTGAAAGTACTATGATTTTATATAAAGAAAATAATACATACAAAAAGAAAAATACTTGAGTCAATTTACATATCAGAAAATATTAATTATACAACGAATTTCAAAATAGACACAAGAAATCTGAACCAACACTATGCAGAGATTTTAAATAAAATTAATTTATGAAAAATATGGGATGAAATGAGTGTTGATAATTATAACTAACCTTGATATGAATTTTAATAATAAAATGAAGAGGAAATTTAACCACATGTAATAAATAAATTAAATGTTTGACTTGAATGTTGGGACGGTTACAAATATTGTTGTGATAAATTTTAAAAAAGATGGTTGATTGTGATAAATAATTTTAATTTAATGTGAACAATTGACTACTTAGGTAATTAGACATAATCTGAGAATTGCTGATTAACAAAATTATATGATTCGCTAATGTTTTAATGTCTCATTGAGTAATTTGTGGACTGATATAAATAACCTGGGCAGAATAACCTGCATAAAGTTGTTTTTTAAATGATTTGGTTCTAAATTTTTATTACGGTATGATAATTTATTAACAATATTGTTATTTTTTTGTAATTGTTGAAGATCATATGTGTAGTAATAGCTGTTTGTTATAGATTGTCCTTGAGGAATTGACCAAAACGTCGGGTTTACAAACTGAATAAAAAATGTCTTTTCATAAATTTTATTTATTTAAACAATATTAATCAGTGTTAAAATTATAAGTAAACTGAAATTACATATTTAAGATGGGTTATGCCTGAGATGTGTCAGCGACTTCTTCCCTAAAATCAACCGATTATTCATTCTATTTAGGTATTTCCTTGAAACGGCTCCAATGATTTTGATTAACCTCAGAATGTCAATAAACAATGAAATGGTATTATCCTCATTGACCTCAAACGAGGGCTTATTTGATCCTCAATAGTGAGAAAGGGCTCAAGGAATAAAGTAAATAAGCTTAAGGATCTTGTAAATAAATAAAGGAAAAATAGAGACATCGAATTTAAAAGGTGTGTTTCCCCATTGCATTACGTTATCTTTTGTCAAACTGTTGTATTACTGGGCAGTAACAAATTCTTTTGATATGACAGTAACATATTCTTATTCCACTTCGAACTTAAAATTGTTATTACAGAAAATTTTATTTGTTCACAATTTTAACAATGCCTTGTCTTTAAATTTTTTCCCCTAAATTCCAATAATGCTAAATTCAACACCAGTCAATCAATTTACGCAAAAAAGGGTGGTGAGTGAATGTTGTGTGATAAGCGTGCAATACAAGATTTTTTTTGTTCTAACTGTTTAGTATTTGCTGAAACTAGTTGGTTAAGAATATATGTGAAGACATTTTTAATGAATGAAATCTATTCAAAATTACTAAAAGTTGATCTAATTAAAAAAATATATACAATCATTAATATTATTACAGAATTTCAAGACTAAAAATAAAAATTCCAATCACATATTGATTTTTTTAATACATA
>NW_027111172.1:251070-251561 GCF_000696795.3 Halyomorpha halys | reverse complement strand
TCAACAAATAAATTTAAAAAAAAAAGAAGTTGTAACTACTATTGAGAGGGATGTACCAATAAGGAGGTCATTTTTGGTCATTTAGATCAAATGCCACCTTCGGAATAATGATTATAAAGGCATTTTCTCACATTCAAATAATTACACATAATTAGCAACTTTTATATGTATGATATACCAAAACATCAAAATTTATTTAAGCGAAAATTATAATTATTATAACTGAGTCCTGATTATTTATTGTAACGCCAAAAATAATCTGACACCCCCCATATCCGAAATAGGTTCTTATCTCATTTTGACAAGATTTACTCATATCTGTAGTTAAAACCAGGAATCGAGGTGAATCAAAATTACAGACGAACAGAAAAATAAATAAAACATTAATAGACAAAACACTACAATCAATTAGAAACATAGACACATCGGAACATGAGGTTCATTATTTTTATTTATTCATTTATTTATTGCTATTTACAATAATTAAATAT